>NC_048907.1:9312421-9381903 GCF_011077185.1 Oxyura jamaicensis
AAACCCGGGAGACACCGTGCAGATCACCTGCTCCGGGGGTAGCGCTGCCGGTGATGGCAACTATTATTACGGCTGGCACCAGCAGAAGACCCCTGGCACTGGCCCTGTCACCGTGATCTATAGCAACGACAAGAGACCCTCGGACATCCCATCACGCTTCTCTGGTTCCACATCTGGCTCCACAAACACGTTAACCATCACTGGGGTCCAAGCCGAGGATGAGGCCATCTATTACTGTGGTGGCTACGGTGCTGGTTTTAAATTGACACGGTGACACAGAGCAATGGGGAAGTGATACAAAAACCTCACGCCATCGCAGGATCAGCTGCCTCCCTGCTGTCCCCTTTAATGTTGGCACAGGTCCTCGTCTCAGTGCTGCCCTTGGTGCCCTGTGCTGCAGGTGGCCCTGCCTGGTGTCCCTGCTCTGCCATCCCACCGAGCCCCAGGGCTGTGCCCATCCCTCAGGGCCAGGATGGCCCCAGCAGCCCTGTCTCTGCCCCAGGCTGCAGGGCCCAGGTACCCCTGTGCTCCCAGGCTGCTCCCTGCGCCCTGCTGGCTGCCTCCCAGTCTGCCTACAGCCACCAACCGCAGCCTCCCCTGCGTGCAGTGGGAATGGCACCCCCATGCCTGTCCCTGCCCCTGCCGATGCCCTGTGCCAGGTCCATGCTTCAGGACCACCTCCCCTGGAGTGGCACATCAGTACGGTGCCTGCTGTCCCCCATGCAGCCCACTGAGCAGGAGAGACGGACTTCCAAGATGCATTTTGATGTCCTTCATTGCTGTCCAGTAAAATGGAACCGAAATCCCATTGACACCTCAGAGATGCTTAGAAACTACTCATCCAAAATAGGTGGTGTCAGCTTCAGCTAAATGTTTTGCATAGATAGTTTTGATGACTTTTTGCCATTTGCACCAGTGCCTAATCTTTCGCAGAGGCAAAAGAAACCTCTGAATCAGAAAGTATTTCCAACCACAACATCCTCAATGTATCATTTATTTTTTAGTGACTCAGGAGATTCAGCAGTTATGTCTCTCTATAACCACTTGCACAAACCACAGCATTTAAATATTTTTGAGTTCATTTTTACGTAAGTGCCTTGGTTCTGGCTGCTCTGGCTGGGCATGCACATCCCCTGCACATTTTCTTTTCCTCTCTGGAATGATTCTGGCAGCTGGGACAGGGCAGTAGTGCTCCAGCGGGGTAAAGCTGGGCCCAGTGAGCTCCCACCCCACCACAGTAACAGACGGGGCGGGAGGGATGGTGTACAGCCACCAAAGGCAGGCTGGTCAGGACTGGGGGGGCTGCGCTAAAACTGGCCAACAAGCAAGCACGGTATTGCGAGGTATCTGGGCGGGGGTCTGACGCATAACTTCAGCCCAGACCTTGGCCAACGGTGGCACAGCTGCTGGATATCCCCTGGGAGAGATGGGGAGGATGCACAAATACCGTCCCCACTCCGTGACCCGCAGCAGGCGGCTGGGCTTAGCCGCACACAGGGCTGGGCGCCTGCTTGGGCTGCATCTGAGCAGCCGTGCATCGCTGCGGGTGTTTCCTTGGTGGTGGGACCCAGCTGATCACCCTCCATAAGTTGCTCTGTGTTCACCGATGGTCTTTCCCAGCAGAGGGTGAGTGCCCAGGTTCTGCCAGGGCTTTTTTCATTTGTTTTCGGTTGGTTTTGTTTTCGTCCTCCAACTTGTCTATTCGGTTGTGGTAACGCATCCTCGGTCTGTCGAGCCACACTGAAGTGTGCTCATGTACCTTTCCCTGACGGGCAGGAAGGTTGTGATTGCTCTGTGCTGCCTGCACAACTGTTTTGGTCCTTTGAAATCTGCAGAGTCCCTGCTGGTCACATTCTTGGCTGCATTATTTGGGTCTTGTTCAACTTGTCTGAGTGCAGGAGCTCCTTGGTAAAGATCTATCTGTATGTTTGCTGGGCGGTGTGGGTATTTGGAGTTATGAAACAGAGCTCTTTCTCCTAAAGAAAGCTCCAGGTGTGCACTATGATTTGATGAGGGAGTATACAGGGGTCTGAAATGGAAGGCTTCGGTCTGAGAAGACTGGCCGGTCTGGCTGGCCGAGGACAGGGGTGCCTTGGCCAGTGCGGTGCTGGTGACTGGGAATCCTGCAGTCGAGCACATCACGTTTCCTCTGGACCTCCTACTTCCAGGGAAGCTTTTTTTGCTTGGCAAGTAATCTGTCCACAGAGTTATCGGCTTGAAGGTGATAGGGGCAGCACTGGAAGGTTCCAGCAAGGTCCAAAACCCTGCTGGTACAGCCATGACCACGCTCTGAAGGCTTTCCTCCTAACTCCATGGGGGCCTTCCTGCCCCTCCTGGTCAAGTGTCTGCGGTCCCTATGCCCTTCCTTCTCCCTTTGCCCAAATCTCTCCTCTCTGCCCTGCCCTGGGCATCGTCCAAATAAACACCAGGCTTAGTGCTGCCCCTGCAAGCGTCTCCGATTCCTTCCTCCTTGGTCAAATATGACCACGCCACTGCCATGGGCCATGGCCCTGATCAGCTCAGAGCTGATCTGCTCGCTGCCGTGTCCTGAGCTCGCTGGGATGGTGAATGTTTTATTTTCTTATGCGAGGAGAGTCACCCACACTGCAGCGCTCTGTCTGGGGGCTATCCTTGTGCGCAGGGGTTCAGAAGCCCTGCAGGAATGCTCTGGCAGTGGGGATGCTCTGGCAGAGCCAAGGAGTGGAGCAGGAGCCCTCTCGGGTGCTGGGGCTTGCTCCATGGGAGCCGGTTCCATCTCCTGCAGCAAACACAGGAGCACTGAGCATGGCTGCTGCGGGGCCCTGGAGCAGCGGGGGCAGGTGAGCAGCCCCGGAGGGGACACAGGGACACATCTCCTGTCCCAGCCCCAAGCAGCACCAGCAGCTCCCAAAGCCCAATAAAGCCCAGTGTCAGCCCCCTGGTGCCAAGCTCAGCCACGGCTGAGTGTGACGAGGGGATGTGTGCTTGTCCCCCCGGCGGGATGGTCCTGTGCCCTGCCACCCATCCCAGGCCAGTGGCTGGGCTCCAGCACCACCACGGGGGCAGTGTGACAGCATCTGGGAACACGGGGCACCTCCATCCCATCACCTCCGTCCTGCTGTGTCCATCAGGACACCTCCATCCCATCACCTCCATCCTGCTGCATCCATCAGGACACCTCCATCCCATCACCTCCATCCTAACATCTCCATGGGACCCAAGACTGCCCCTGCCATGGAGCAGGAGGTTTTTGCATGGCTCTGTATCACTGTGAGGTGTATTTGGGGCTGGGACCATGTTGACCGTCCTGGGTAAGTCGCTGACCTCGCCTCGGTCTTTCATGCCCTGCCATGAAATTGTGACATTTTGTCGATTTTGGGTGATTTGGGGGTTTTTCTCGGACTTGGCGGTGGGCTGGGGTCTGTCGCCGGGGCAGGGACAGGCTCTCAGCGCGCTGTCGTGGGCTGTGTCTCGTCCCGGCGGACTCTGGTGTGCGCCACGGAGGACTTGGGGTTGTTTTGATGATTGAAAGATCGTAAAATTCGGCCAGAAAATGTGCCTGAGTTCTGTCTCTGCCATGCGATTTCAGAAAATTAGATTTAGGTTGATAAGAAAGTCAATTTTTGTCTTTGTCAAGAAATTAGTTGATAGTCTTTATTGTTAGACCTTTCCTCTTGTCCGAAGGACTTGACTAAGTCCTCTTAGTCTAAGGACTTAGTCCTAAGGACTAAGGACTAAGGACTAAGGACTAAGGACTAAGTCCTAAGGACTAAGGACTTAGTCCTAAGGACTAAGTCCTGAGGATTAAGTTCTTCGTCCCCGGTCCCTTCTCTTGCCGGGGACTCTGAAGTGGCCCCGGTGCTGTTGGTGAGTCTGGGTGACACTGAAATGACATGTCCTTGGAAGCTGAAATTCAATTTTTCAGAGGTATTGAGCGTGGTGTTCAGGTAAGTACTGTCAAAAAATGGTTATTTTGCTGAAAAGCTGACAGGAATATCTTTATAGCTTCTGTGTTTGTAATTTTTAGAAGAAATTAGCCAAAAAATTAGCCACTCGGCATAAATCCAAGAAAAGTGTAGTTTACCAGTTTCATCAGCAGAAAAATTTTTAATTGGGGATTTCTCGTGTAGATAAAGATATAGATTTAGATATAGATACAGATTAGATGTGGCTATCGTACATTTCATGAGGTAGCCATCTCAGAAAGTGCAAATCTCCTTTACCAGCCTTTCCCATGGTGATTTTTAATTGTACTTATTTCTGAAATGAGTCTGAGCACTCCTTAAAGCAGAGCTGGCCAGAAAATTGGCTGCTTCGTCTTTAAAATTTTAATTAAAATTTAAAAAATAGCCACGCAACAGGAAAGAAATGGCATTACGGCAACTAACCAGCGTTCCAAAACTGAATCAGACTCAACCAAATATGTATGGTTGAAATCGTGTGTGTGTGTGTGTATGTACGTGCATACACGTGTGTGTGTATGTGGATATATACACGTATACGTATATAAAAGATAATGCTCATATACATAAGTATATATCATGTACATTTATCATAGATCATGTACATAATATATAATACATGTATATATATGTGTATATGCAATACACGACATAATTAATATATTTCATATATTAATATATAGTTTAACATTAATATTAATATATTGTGTTAATATAATACATAATATATAATATATAATATATATCATATATATAATATATATAATATAATATATTATATATAGTATATAATATAATGTAATATATAAAATATATTATCTATTATATAATATATAATATATGATACATAATATATATATAATATATATAATATATATAATATATATATAATATATATATAATATATATTAATATAATAATTAACATATTAATATTATATAATGTATATCTGTATATGTAATGTATATGTGTATCTATGGATAATATATCCGTAACGTATTTTATCTGTACACAGCTCTATAATACATGTGAGCCCTAACTGCCTACATCGGGGCTGTCAGTGACACGCTGTGGGTTGGGGGTGATGCCAGCCGGGGTGGAGATGCGTGGCGGTGCTGCTGTGGCGGGGTCTCACGGCCTTCTCCCCCTCTCTTGCAGGCCAGCCCAAGGCGTCTCCCAGCGTCTACCTCTTCCCGCCATCCTCCGAGGAGATCGGATCACAGAACAAGGCCACCCTGGTGTGCCTGATGAGCGACTTCTACCCCAGCCCGGTGCAGGTGACCTGGAAAGTCGACGGTTCCACCCACACCAGTGGCGTGGAGACCTCTGCGTCCCAGAAGCAGAGCAACAACCAGTACATGGCCAGCAGCTACCTGACGCTGAGCGCTGCAGAGTGGAAGAACGTCAACTCCTTCAGCTGCCAGGTCACGCACGAAGGCGCTCTCACCGAGAAGACCCTGAAAAAATCCGAGTGTTCGTAACTCCGACAGGGCACAGCCACGAAGACAGTGGCTCCTCACCCTTCCTGTCCCTCTTGGCCACTGCTGGTGACAGCAGCCCCCCCTCTTCACCCGGATGTCCCCCCTCATGCCCCTGCTGTCCCCCTGTGCCTGTCCCTTGCTCCTGTCCCCCTCCGCCGGGTGTCACACGAATAAACACCAACACTGAACTAGCGCTGACTCTGCATCTGTGTCTCTGTGTCCTTGTGCGTGCCAACTGCCCCACGCGGAGTGGGGTCGGCCCCAGACTGGGGAAGGGTTGGGGGGGGCACGCACACACTGGTAGTGCTGGGGGTGCTTGGGGTTCCCGGCTGAGCACTGGGGACACCAATGCTCCCTCCTGGCACCTCCAACACCAAGGGCAGGGCACTCCAAGGCAGTTTGGGGCAGCCTAAGCACTGTGCTGGCACTGAGTGCTTGGCCATGGCCATACTGTCCTTGTCCCTTACCCGCTGGTCTGTGTGCTGGGTCCCTCACAGGGACTCGCCGCCCTCACTGTGTGTGCTGGGGACATGGCCACTGCTGGCTCTGTCCCCGTGTGCTCAGTCACCCCGGAGTCCCACGGGTGGGGATGCCGGAGTGGGCACTCACACGTTACGCTGTCCCCGTGCCTCGTGCCTACAGCAGCCTGGTCCCTACACCATGTGTGTGTCCCATCCCCATCACGGCCTCAGGGAGGTTTTCCTGTGGCCCCCACAGGGCAGCTCTCGGCAGAGACCCCAGCAGCCAGCAAGCAGAAAGCTCTGTGTGGCTGCCAGCTCTGTGCGCTCCCACTGAGTCTGCCTGTCTTGTTTGCACCCACGTCTCCATCCATCCGGCCCACCCCAACACATCTGCCCATCCGTCCCATTTACACCATCATATCCACACATCCGATCCATGCAAACACCTCCATCTATCATGTCCACCACAACACCCCCAGCCACCCAGCCCACCCCGCGTCTCCATCCAGCTGGCGGTGGGTGCAGGAGCAGGGGCCGGCCCCGCTCTCAGGACAGAGGTTTTTGAGTGGCATTAACCCAATGCTGGACGTGGGACGCAGCCGCCTGCACTTGGTGTGGCACTGAAACTGCGCCTGGCTGTTTTCTTCACCGTGGAGTTGTGACATTTCTGTGACTTTTCTCCAGTTTGGGGAGGGGCTGAGGTCTCCCTGCCCCATCGATGGGCACTCACAGCACTGAGGACAGTGTTTGATGGATGGGATCGGGCTGAATTTCATTTTCTTCCCCAGTTTTGTCAGTTGAAGGTGAAATCCTACTTTGTGTCCCGTGCCTCTTTGTTAGGATTTCCCCTGGAAGCAGCAGTTCTCCCCTGGCATGTGCCAGACTTGTGGCCTGCAGTCGCCGTGCCCCCGAGCTGAGAGCTGGGACCTGCCGAGGGGGTGCCAAGCTCCTCCTGCTCCTCCCCAAGGATTTCTCAGGAGATTAAGCCAAAACTACACTGCAAATAGCCTGCCAAATACAAACTCTTACAAGATCTGAGGGGGCAAAGCTTCTCCTCTGTGCCCTGCTCCTTGCCTGGCCAAACCTCCAAGGGCGCAGAGCCCGCTGGAGCAGCAATCCCAGACGTGCCAGGAAAGGAAGGGCCTCAGACAGCCCCTCCGTGGCACCGGGGCTCTCTCGGGCAGCAGCTCCCCTCCATGCAGGTCCCTGCCATCCCCATGTCCATGTCCAAATCGCTGCCCTCTGCCCATGGCCACGAAGCCAAGCCCCGAGGCAAACTGCTGCAGGCTGCCCGGCCACAGTGACACGAGTGCCAAGATGGGTGCAGGGAAGGTGGCTTTTCTTTTCCTTCCCCTCTTGGGAAGCCGAAGGCTCAGCACTCCTGATGGGTCTGGCAAATGGCGCCCTGAGGCTCTGGCTGGAAAATACCGTGCAGGGGCTCCCAGCTGCGAGCTGGGCTCTGGCTTCACAGCTCAGATCTTGGAGGGGGGAACTCACTAATTATTGATTAAAAGATTTTGCTAAACCGTTTCCGTAAGCAACAGCCCACTGAGGAAGGCGTGCTGAATTATACATCACAGCGCCGTGCTCCCCTGCCTCCCACAACAGGGCCGGTTTGCACCCACAACGGGGCCTTGGCATGGGGCAAGGTGGTGCCACCAGCGGGGGCACGGCAGCGCCCTGGCAGACCCCCCAGGCTGACCCCCCCAAAGCAAATGAGCCCCCCCAGATTGCAAAAGGAGCAAACGTGCTGATGGAAAACAACCCAGGGGCTCCGTGCCCAGCTGCAGCTCTCGCTCTCGTTCTGCGGTGTCCTTTGGTGAAATTTTAAACAGTCGCTTTTTTTCTTTTTTTTTTTTTTTTTTTCCAGCTTGCCATTAATTTCAAATCGAGGGGGACCTAATTTAGGAAATGACATGCTTCAGGAAGGCTTTAATTAGCTGAAGACAGAGGCAGCTGGTGCTCCCGCGGGGTCCGGATCTCATAGGGGGCTGCGCACCCGGGCTGGGGGTCATGGTGCTGGCTCAGCAGGGGCTCCGGGTGGGGGGCTGATAAATGGGGGTGGTTTCTGTCTACCAAAAGGCCAAATCCCCTCCACATCTGTGCCCCCAACCAGCCGGGGCATGCTCTCATTTCCCACCCATCACCCCAAATCTCGTGCTGGTGAACCTGGGCATCCCCACCAGCCCATGGGGGTCAGAGGGTCGGGGCGACGTGGCAGCAGCTCCTGCCATGCAGCAGCAGTGGGGCCGGGGCACAGCAGGGCGGGGGCGTCCCCGTCCCCGTCTTGGCAGCTGCAACCACGCAAATAGCCGGGTTTCCTGGAGGCAGCAGGGCTGAAACTCGAAAGCAAGAGTCGGGCGCTCAGAATAACCCCAGCTGGCCAGTGGGAGTGGGCCGAGGGGCAGCTCGGCTTGGGGTACAGGGTGAGTGCAAGGCCCTGGGGGCTGCCCCCCCCCCCCCAGGCTCTTCCAGGAAGGTGTGAGGCAGCGTCTCCAGCTGCAGGGGGTCTCCAGCTGCGGGGGTGCAAAGGGCCCGCACCCCCCTGGCCCCACCAGCCCCACCATGCAGCTGTGCGGGGTCGGGGCATCCCCGAGCTAAATTTACTCCCCGGTCTCCAATCAAAACTTGAGCTGGGGGGCCTGAGCTGGCAGAAAAAAGGAAGTGAAACGGTCTCCAGCGAGCGCTGACGTGTGAAACAGAGCGAGCGCCGCGCCAAGCTGCCACCACACCGCTCACCTCGGGCCGGGCCGAGCCAGCCTGGGCTGGGTTGAGCTTGGCTGCTGCTTGGGGATGGCAGCACCGTGCCAGGGGGGGTGCCCAGCCTGGTGCACGGCGTGGGGCGACCCGGCTGCAGCACATGCACACACACATGTGCACACCCACGCGCACACCCTGCCCCACCAAGTGCACAGGGCCCCCAGGATGCGGCACCGCCAACCACACACCCACGGGGCTGGGACCAGGCCGGCCCCACAGCGCTCTGCCCATGGCCTTGTCCCCAAGTGCCACCCCCTGCCCATGCTGCCCCCGCTCCCCCCCCCCCCCCATTCCCACTCCACCACCGGGTCACCCCAAATCCTTGCTGATGGACGGGATTAAACCACTAATTCCTGCCCAGTTCCAGGCAGCGCCATGGCCGAGCTTGTCCGCACCACTGCGACCGGCCACGAAATGTGTGTGGCAGACTCAAGATTCCCAAAATACGGAGCAGGTTTCCCAGAATGTTGGAAATTAAGTACGTTAAGAATGTTCCCCCTGCAGCAGAGCCCTGGCTGTGGGCAGCTCAGACAGCACAGCTCCCATTGCACCACAATTAAAGGGGAATTAAATGAAATTAATAAATGCTTCAGGCGGGCTCAGCTGCAAGTACCACCTGACCGAAATCGCCCGCTCGCAGAGAAGAGAAAATTTGCATGGCAGTGGCAAAACAGCAACCGCCTGCTGCGCAGCTGGGCAGCCCGAGCAGCCCTGCCGGTGGGATGGTTTTTTTCTGGAGCCACGCACGCAGCCTGCGTGGAGGTAAATAGCAACAAACAGAAACTGCATGGCTTGTCCAGGTCATAAACAGGCTGAGCCAACTCAAAAATAAACACCTCTAAGCTGCTTAAAAATATTTGTCATTTCAAGTTTAGCGTGTTAATAAAGTAAAACTCCCAACAGAGCTATGCACCTGTTCTGGAAAGGAAGCAAACACTTGTTTTCTGCCGGCATTTACTGTAAAAAGCTGCGTTTCCTGACGCAGGTGCGCCAACGAAGCCATCTCTTGACGTCTTGAAAACAGCTTGTCTGTAAAATGAACGTGAGTTGAACTTCATGCCTGTTTAAGACTTCTATGAGCGGGTTTGTAGCTCGCTGTTCGGAAACATCGGGAGCAGGCACAGAGCCAGGGCTGGGGAGGCGGCGGTGGGGAGGCAGGAGCGGGGCTGGGCCCAGCGGGTGGGCGATGTGTGCGGCGATGTGCTCCGCCAGCCGCCACGTCCCTGCCCCAGGCCCTCAGGCACAAGCAAGGGGCTTGTTTCACTGAGCAGCCTGGGGAAGTTTTTTAGCCAAACGCTGATTTTTCTCCCCACTTTGACAGCCTGACAGTGCCAGAGCTGTGGCATGGGGGGGAACTCATGGGAGGTGATGGGGACGTGGTGTGCACCCCAGGGCCAGATCCTGCACCCCAGACAGCGCTGGCCCTGCCAGCAGCCACCGTGCTCTGAGCACACCCCATCCCCGGACAGACAGACAGCATTTCCCTAGCCCTCTGCAGCCTCCCTGGGCCAAGTGTTGTTTTTTAAGTGTTTCTGCCATGTTTCTAGGCATTTTTGGACGGGCAGCACAGGCCGGCCATCGCCTGCGTGTGCAGTTGCACTTCACCAGCCCCACAGCTGGGCCCGCGCCCCCCCCCGGGCCAGATGTGCTGACCGCAGCCACAGGGCTCAGGGGCAGCACTTTGTCTTGCTAAAAATTGCATCCTGGCCGAAAACATGCGGCCACTTTGGCCAAACACCAGCTGGTGGCCAAGAATAGCCGCGGCCACCGCACGCTCGGCTTCCTCGGCACAAACTTTACAGCACATGGCACCGCGAGCGCCGCTGCCTGGCATGGCAGCCAGCAGGGCCAGGAGCAGGAGAAGCTGATTTTTGGCCCCATTTTGGCAATGGCTGAGAGAGGGGGTTTCCAGGAGTCTCCCCAGTGATGGTGGCTGGGGTTTGGGAAAATGAGGGGTGAATATCTTTTGCCCCCCGACTCCAGAGCAGGCTCTGGTCTCATTTTACTTCAGGGCACTGGGGGCATGCCAGTGCAGCAGTTTGTAGAAACACCTCATATGCTGTAAATGCTGCAAAATGTAGTGATACAACAAGGGGTAATGGCCTTAAATTAGAAGAGTGTGGGTTTAGGTTAGATATAAGGAAGAGATTGTTCACTCAGTGGCAGTGAGGCTCTGCCACAGGCTGCCCAGAGAAGCTGTGGCTGCCCCATCATGAAGAGCCCAAGGCCAGGCTGGACGGGCCTTTGGGACACCCGGTGCGGTGGGAGGCGGCGTGGCCATGGCAGGGGGCTGGGGAAGGTGGGCGTTAAGGTCCCTTCCCACCCAAACCTTGTGGTGATTCCAAAACGGGGCCATGAAAGCGCCCATCCTGCAGCCATGTTGAACACTGAGGCTGAGCCGTGGACACTGTGAAATTGTGTGTGTGTGAGTGAGGGGGGCTCAAATGCACGGAGGGCTTTGTGCCTCACTCCCCAGAGCCACCCGGTGCCACTGTGCCCACAGACTGGTCCCCCCCCCCCCCAGCTACAGACCACCAGTGCTCCTGCTGGGCCCCGGCCCGCTCTGTGCAGAGCTGCTGCACGATGCCCCAGAGTTTCCTGGGGCCGCTGCTGTCCCCAGCCACTCACAATGGGCTGAACACGCTGCTCCCAGCCAGGCCCCGGCCCTGGCCCTGGCCCCGTCCTCCCCTGGGCTCACCCACAGGCATGTCCAAAGCCACTTAGTGTGGGGACACTGCAGGGCACAGGGGACACTGCCCTAGGGCAAGGTGGCAGGGACCAGCCTACAGCCCCCACACCGGCCGTGGCTCGCCAGGGGCAGGCACAAGGGGACAAGAGTGGCCCCATGTGTGCTGGCTGGCCCCGGCCCCAGCCACCCTCTCACCCCCCTGCACAGCACTCACGGAGTCCCTGAGGGCAGGTCAGTGCTCACGGCCCCGAGCACGGCCGCTGCTCCAGGGCGGTGACAGCCGGAGCTCGGCTGCAGTGACCAGGCTGGGCCATGCAGGTACAGCACCAGCACCCCCGGGGCCCAACAAACTGCTCCTCCATGAAGGTCTCAGGCTGGACCCAGCTCAGGCTCGGCCCCTGCTCTGGTCTGCAATCAATGCATGGGATCATTGCCAGACACCATCCAGGCCGCCTGCTTGAGATGCCTCTTCCCCTCTGTGGAACTCAGCGGGGGCCCAAAGGCCACACACGGGGGATCCTCAGGCACCCTCCTGCACCCATGGGTGCTGCAGTCCCCAAGAAGCTCCCTCTCACCAGGGGTTCCCATCAGCTCGGCCGTGGCCCTCTCCCAGGGGCTGTCCCGAAGGATCCAAGCTCAGGCAGTGGCTGTGGGGGCCACAAAGGCTCTGTGGCTGCTGGGGGTCCCCTGGGCTCCCTAGAACTGCAGCGCACCTACACCCAGCCCTGGCTGGCTCTGCTCAGGGCTGCAGCACCGTTTTCCCCCAAGAAATGAAGAAGAGCCCAAGCAGCCCCCCTCTGCTGCTGGCCGAGGACCTGTGTTCTTATTCCCGTAACTTCGGAAGAGGCTGGAAGTGCCTGGAACATCAACACCATAACAAGGGGCCGCCACTCTGCGTGGCTCTGCCCCGAGGCGCGGGGCTGGGCAGTGCAGGCACAGCTGCAGCAGTTTCTGCTGGCCTAAAATTAGCTCCTGGGAAAGGGCCACAAATTCCCCGGGCTGCACCCGGTGGGGCTGAGATGTGCCACGTCGCCACGATAGGGCCCGGGGGAAGTCAACGTGGCCGTGTCTGCACACACGGCAACCACAGGGACACGTGCTGGGCCAGGATTCGGCCCCTGGGGCTCACGGGACAGCCGTGCACCATTACAGAGCCAGCCTGGCCCCATCCTGCCGCCCCCAGCTCCCTGCTGTCCCCCATGCCACGTACCCAGCACTGTCACCGCTGAAGGGACACGGAGCCGGAGGCAGCGACGGGGCCGGGAGCTTGCCTTTATTGCAGCCCCGACAGGCCCTGTAGCCGAGCCCCACGTCCACACCAGCCAGGGCTGCGGCACCCTGGCCCAGCTGCTGTCCCGACGTGCTTTTTTTTTTTTTTAACCATTTTTCCCCATTTCCCATGAATCAGATATCGCCTTGCTGCTGTGCCCTATGGGGATGGCGAGAGGGGGCTGAGCAGGGCCAGCAGGAGCAGCGGGGAGAGGAGGTGGCAGGGGCAGCCGCGGCTCGAGGTGGCGTCCCTGGAGGCGAAGACCTTGCGGCTGCGGAGCGGCTGCGGCGGGCGGAAGTTGTTGGTCATCTTCAGGGGCACGGCGCCCGAGGCCGGGAAGTAGACGGTGTTCATGAACGTCCGCAGCTGCCGGGGGGAGAGGCACGGGGTGGGGAGCTGTGCTGCTAGGTGTCCCAGCCCTGGGGCGTGCGTGGCTCAAATACGGGGCGAAGAGATTCATCCACCCACCCCGCCCAGCTCCCCCAGCCCCCCAGCCCGGTGCCCCAGGAGCAGACAACCCCTTTACCTCCCCCGTGCTATTGTTCAGGTGTAAGGAAACGCACAAGGACCGGGATGCTCATGGCACAGCTTTTGGCCAGCCGGGGCTCTCCAGCCCCACAGGGCCGACCACGCTACCTGCGCCCAGCCGATGTCCACGGGCTCCTCGAACACGGTCCAGACGACGGCCTCGCTGCAGTCAGGGGTGGTGAGGGAGCCCTGGTAGCGGTAGTACCTGGAGAGCCAGCTGGCATGGGGCAGCAGCGTGCCCAGGCGGAAGGTGGAGGCCAGGTCCACAGACTGCCCTGCGTGGCAAGACGTGGGCACTCAGCTGGTGCCGGGACAGGGGACAGCGGGGCCACCCCCATCCACTGCCCCCCAACCCGCCCGCTGCCCCCGGCCAACCCCTGGACCTCTCCCCTTCTGCTCGTGCCCCAGGGCAGGAGCACAAGGATGCCTCACCGGCGTGGGAGATGTTCCTCAGGCCGCTGACGATGGTGTTGTAGTTGGGGTTTGGGGCTTCAGAGACCTGCAAGGTGAGAGCGAGCAGCTCAGGCGGGCAGAGCCCGTCCCACTGCCTGGCTGTGGGGTGGAGGAGTTTGCAGCGGGGCCCCTGCTTTGCACGATGCTGGGGGGCTCTC
The DNA here is from genome assembly GCF_011077185.1 of Oxyura jamaicensis. Classification (NCBI taxonomy): domain Eukaryota; kingdom Metazoa; phylum Chordata; class Aves; order Anseriformes; family Anatidae; genus Oxyura; species Oxyura jamaicensis. Next base: position 9,326,163 of record NC_048907.1, read on the forward strand.
AGACAGAGGATCTTCCAGAGCCGGCATTTCCCAAGGAGTCTTTGGGAGCACACACAGGTCCTCCGGGGATGCTTCCCCCCCGGCTCAGACCGCAGCAGTGCTCTGCTCAAACCCACACATGCTGGCGGGCACCAACCCCATGAGCTGCCACCACCCTACCTGGAAGAAGCATCCCAGGACAGCCAGCCCGCTCGGGTGCCCCTTGGCCTCCCCCAGGGTGCGGTACTTGACGTTGATGTGGACGATGTGCAGCTGGGGAAAGACAGAGGGGCCGAGCATGGGCACCCGGCCAAGCCCCCACCTCACCCTGACCTCGCCAGGGGCTGGGCACTGGGTTGGGAAAGCAACACTCCCAGGGGGAGAGGTGGGAAAGGGGGAAAGGGGATGCACAGCCCGCGTGCCCGAGCATCTGCTCCAGCCGCAGTGAGTCAGTTTTGCTCTGCTCTGACAGACCATAAATATTTTACAGGCACAGAGGCTCATTTGTCCAGAAGGAACCCAAGGTGTTTGGTGGAGCTGCGCTCATGCCTGCCCTCCCTCCCTTCCCTGACTCGAGGCACGATCCCTGCAGGCTCGGGGGCTGCTTCCTGCCTACCTCCATGGGGAGCTGGTGCCCGTCCAGGGTGTGCTCGGAGCCGTTCCCGGCCGGGCTGCCCCAGTGGAAGTGGAGCTGCAGCGCGCGGTACCGGCCGGGGAGGCCCCCGCCGCTGATGGCGATGTGCTCGGAGGCCGGCTCACCCTCCAGGCTCAGCATCACTGCAAGGGACGGGATAGGGACGGGGCTGGTGGCTGTGGGGCAGCCCCGCGGGGACACCAGAGAGCTGCAGCACTAGCGGGGGGCTGAGCCCATCGTGGGGGCAGAGCACCCACCCGTGTGCCCGTTGTTCACCAGCCTCCACTTGCCCGGGGGGGCCTGGTCGTAGCCCTCGAAGACGATGTCCCCGAGGCCGCTGTCCCTCTGCAGCCGGCGCCTGTCGATGTTAACCGGGGACTGCTTGCTGCCGCCGCACGTGGCCTTCAGCTCCTTCCAGTGGCTGGGGCCTGTGGGATGGCACGGCCGTATGAGCCACCTCCACCCCCAGGGGGACGTGAGGATGAGGGTGGCCAGGTCCCCAGCTGGCCCTGCAGTCCCTTCACCGTCTCCATCCCTTCTCTCATCACTCTGAGGAAGTTTTTGGCTGGAAACCCGGGAAGCTGCAGCCGCCCCGTGCTGCCCACCCCGCAGGCTCCCCAGTACCCGCTGCCTTCATTAAGGGGCAGTCCCCGCAGCCCTGCCAGGGCATGTGGCCGGCTTTGTGCGGCCCTGGCTGCCCCCCGCCAGCCCCGCTCCTCAGCCAAAACCAGCCCTGGCCACTGCTGTGGTTTGGTTTAATTGTTGTGAAATCAAGTCTCTGCGGGGCAGCAATAAGCAGAGCCCCGCCGCTCATGCTCCCGGACACGGATGACCTGCCGCGGTGGCCGGGCACGGTGCACGTGCACCCGCAGGCTATAAAGCAGCTGGGCTGTAACAGCTGATTAAATGCTCCTTGAGCCTTAATTAACCTTTTACAAGCTATTTGTGTGCTTCCAAACAACGTGCCCCCAGGCGTACCGAGGGCAGGTGCTTCTCAAGGCAGGGAGGGCACCGAAACAGAGCCGTGCCCTTGTGCCGGGGCTGTCCCCACTCACCACACTTGGGGTCCTGCGAGTCGTAGCACCACTGCCCTGCGGGAGAGAGCACGGGTCAGGGAGGCCGCGGGGGCACCCCAAAACCCCTCTTGTTGCAGAGGAACCCCCCTCAGCCACCTGAGCCCTGCTCGGTGTTGGCATTACCACATGCTCACCCCCTCTCCACCTGCCTGGGCAGCTCTGTGCCATTTGGGTCACCCCCTGGGGGTGGCCGAGCCCCGGCTCTGCAGCCCCGACCTGCCCAGCAGCCCCGGCCCGAGGGGGGATGCAGGCACAGGGGGCTGCGGCACCGTCGGTGCCCCCGTGCCTGGTCAGGCAGCAGGAGGCGGCTGCGGCACGTAGGGGTGGCCGTGGGCAGGCCCGCACCCACGCCGCGGGGACGACGCTCGCCCCGTCGCCCAGAGCAGCCTCATCCGAAGCCGCTTCCCTCCCACCAGCTGCTGTCAGCGCCGGGAGCTGCTCGGAGGCAGGCAGCACGGGGACGGCTCGCTCCACGCTGGGCTTCGGTGCGGCAGGGAAGCGGGAACACCGGGGAGCTGGAGCTCCCAGGGCTGGGGGCTTTGCTCCCCTCGCAGTCCCACCAACCGGCCCCAAATCCCTGCGTGGGAGCACGGCCCCCCGGCACCGCACGTGCTCCGAGGGAGCGGCTGCAGGGTGCAGATGCTGTGGCTGGGGGAGCAGTGGCACAGCGCAGCCCCCCGGCCTCGGCCCTTCGCACAGCCACCCGCAGGGATGGGCAATGCAAGCGGCCCCCGCTGAGCCCTTCCTGCACCACCTGTGCTGCTGACAGCCCGGCCTGCAGCCCCGCATCCAAATCCTCGCCGCACAGCAGCCTCAGAGGGTTGGGAGCGGGATGGTGTGGGACCTGGACTGTCCCCTGGCAGGGACCTTGGGCTTTCCTCCCCATCCAGTGGGAGCCGAGCTTCTTCAGAGCCCTCAGAGCCTCAGCATGCTGCCCTCGCCCCACCACGAGCATCCCCTGGCAGGAGCCAGATGAGCGCCTGCTGCTGCCAGTCTTGCCCCAAAGCAGGGTGCCTGCATGCCGCAGCCCAGCACAGAAGCCCCAGACTGCTCAGAGGTTTCACCCACGGAGACATTCCCTGTGTTGCATCCCAAATCCCGAGTTCCTGAATGCCCACCCACCCAAGGGGCACCCACCCGGCCACCTCCTGCCAGGGCCAACACCTGCCCAAGTCCTGCAGCTCAGTGGGGACAGGGATGTCCTGCAGGGATGGGGCAGGACCAGCACCCCCAGGACCCATATCCGCTCCCCAGCAGGTGGAAGGGGAACAAACCGCTGGCACCCACGCCCCACGCCCGTCCCTCCGGCCACCCCAGGCACCACCGGCGCAGGGGGCAGGCAGCGCATCTCACCTCCCGCGGCCACTCGGATGACAAGAGGCAAAGTCACAAAAGTTATCCCCAGCCCCAGAGGCCCCATGCCAGCAGCAGGGCCGTGCCGGCTGCCACGCCGTGACGCCCCGTCCTCCTCCGCAGTGCACCTGGGCGGGCGGCAGGGCTGGGGCGGGATGCAGCGCTGCCAGCCCCGGAGAAATCCTCAGCTCCAGCCTGAGCACTGCTGTTAAATATTCATCACAAGGGCTGAGTTTTTAACTCCTCGCCTGCTAGGAGGGAGCAGGGAGCGCCTGGCCCCCAGCCAGCCCCTGTACGCAGTGCCAGGCCCCTGCCCAGGCTGGCACGCGTGGGCAGCCAGGAGCAGCAGGGCAGCGGCAGCCTCCCAGAGCCCTGGGGCCGCACCGAGCTGCCCAGCCTGCTGCCCTCCTGGGGGCCAAGAGGGTGGCAGGGGTGCCGCAGGGATCCCTCCATCCCTAAAGCGGGGGCTTGCAGCACCCCCACTGCACCCCCAGCCCTGCACGGGACCACGGACAGGCTCCTGCAGGACCATCAGCGTTCAGAGAGGGCTGCCCCATCCCCTCCCCACTCCTTGCACGCATACACACTTGTGCAAAGGAGCATGCAACAGCCTTCGCCCCCAGCATGGCTCTGGAAGCCACCAGGACCTGCTTGAGGTGCTGCCCCCCCAGCAGGGGGCTCAGGGCAGGTGCTGGGGCCGGGCAGAACCATGGGGACCCACGGGCTAAATCCAGCTCACCCCCGCGGTACCTCGGCCAGGGCTGGTTTGGGAAGTGGCCGCTTTCCTGAGGGGGGCCCTGGAAGCAGCACCTCACAGCTTGTGCCCCCAGAGCACCCCCAGGGTGCTGCCCATGGGGGGTCACGTTGCAGGGGAGCTCTCAGCCCAAGGAAAGAGTTATTCTCTTGCAGAGGGTAGGTAGGAAGGGGAGTGAACGTGCAGGATTGTGGTGCTGTCACATTATCCTAAAATATCCCAGTTTTCTTCAGGCAGCAGTGAAAAAGGAGGCCACAGGGCTCATCCCTCATCTCTCGCAGGTACTCACGTCCTGGCTCAGAGCTCGGCGGTGCTGCCAGGATAAATAAACCTCGGCACCGGCACAAGGGCCGCAGGAACAAGCGTCCTGCTGGCGGCTTGGCCAGGGACGCGCTGCGGCTCAGCTCTGCCACTTGCTGCAGGGACAATGCCAAGGTCCGGGCTCACCTCCATGGGGCTCTTTGGGGCATATTTGTCCCCCTCCCCAGGCAGAGCCGCTGCCCCAGAGCCGATGTCCCTTTGCCTCTGGCCATCACCATGCCCACAGCAGGGGGTGGCCGCCCTGCACGCCCCCTCCCCTCCATGCACCCACCCCACCAAGCAGGCCCGGGGCTATTCCCCACCCCGGGGCATTTGCCATTGTCCAGGAGATGGAGTTTCTCTGGTGGTTATTTTTGGCAAGGCATGCAGGGGCAGAGATGCTACCAGGGAGGACACACAACCAGGAGCACCACGCAGAGATGCCCAGCTGGCACCCAGCAGGGACGAGCCCCCTGTCCCACGACAGCCCCGCAAGAAGAGGCCGTCCCTGCTCCCACCCGTCCCGGTTGCCCTCCCACCGCACCAGGCTGGAGCAGCCTGCAGTTTCTATAGGAACCAGATCAAACCTTCCAGGAGCTGCTCTGTGCTTCCCGGCCTGCTGCTGCTGCTGCCGCGATGGTGGCGGAGGGCTCACAGCTGAACCCTGCAGCTCCGCGCTGTCCTCGTGGAGCAACCACGTCCATCTCCCTGCCGCACCGGAGCCAGCAGGAGGTGAGCTCCCGCTGGCATGCGTGCGCACCAGCATGAAGGGAGAGACCCGTTACAGGGAAAAAAAAAAAAAAAAAAAAAAAAAATAAGGACTGACAAATAAAAATAGTTTCTGAAGCTGCAGCCATCGATCAGACGTGGGCACGGTGCCACCCTGCTGGGAACCCCCGCCACAGGCACCGTCAGCGAGCGTTGCACCAACAGGCGCGGCAGTGCCAAGAGCAGCTCCCGGAGGTGAATCCTGCCTGGCCCGGGGACCTGGGGTGAGCAGGATGGCAGCAAGACAAGGACTGGAGCACCCAGAGTGGTGCTGCGTGGGTCAGACAGCCCAGGGATGGGTGCACAGAGTGTTGTGGGAGAGCAGCAGGGAGATGGAGCCCAGCAGAATAAATACCCTGGCTGCTCCTGACTTTGCTTTGCTGTTGGCAGTAAGCTGGCGTGGCCGGAGAGCCGGGGCACGGAGCGCAGCAGCACCCAGTGCCCGCACAAAGGCAGCAGTGTGGTGTGGGCAGCAGCTGCGTGTGGCCCCATCGCCCCCCTGCGCCGCCTGGCACCCCGGGGCCGAGCACTGCGTCTGCCCGCGGCACCGGCGGCGAATGACACCTCGCCTCCTGCTGCCCCAAACCTCTGCGGGCAGGGGACAGCGAGCGGTGGCACGGTGGCGGCAGTGACACGGTGGCGGCAGTGACACCGTGCGCTGGCCGGCGTTCAGCGATGAGCGCATCCTGCGGCCACCGAGCCACCAGCAGAGCTCAGGCACGGCCCGGCACATCCCCCAGACCTGTCAGCAGGCAGCGAGCTGAGGAACCAAGCGTCTCCACGAGCTCAGCCTGGAGCCACGCTGCCGTCCCCTCAGCCAGGGCTGGACCACGCGCTCCAGGCTGCTCCTTCCCCAGCCCCGAGAGCAGCTCCCTGGGGCCTTGCTGGGAGCGGGAGCTCGGTTCTCAGTTCTTTGGTTACCTCCCCCAGCTAGAGGGGATTTGAGCCCACGCAGCCCTAGGAATGGAACCCAGTTTGTTCCCAGCCCCATCCCACCAGCCCTGAGGCCAGAAGGCCGTGGAGCCCTGCCGCCAGGATGGGGGCACGCAGGCATCGGGGGGCTGCAGGGCCGGGGGGCAGCTCAGGGGATGGCAGAGGAAATCCGTGCTGCAACTGCAGGCTCGCCTTCCTAAAGCCGCACAAGAGCTGAAAGAGATTTATTTATTTCTCCAGCAAGGCCTCGCGGGGCACGGCCCTGCCGCCAGGCGGCCCCGTCAGGGCGGGGAGCGGCCTGCAGGGCCCGGGGCCGGCCGTGCCTCCCGGCGGCCCGCTCCTGCCCCCTGCTGCCCACACGAGCCCCCCGCCAAAGCTCCGCCGCTGCCCCAAGGCTGCTCCGGGTCCCCCCAAGGCTTCTCCTGCACAGCAAGGGCAGAGCTTGCCCTGCAGCAGTGCCAGGCACGGGGCACGGCCCCAGGCTTCCCTTTGGAAACCTCAGGAAAAAAGCTCGAGGCTGGGACAGGCGGAGGTCCCGTCAGGCTTTTCCACCAGTGACACCCAACTTGTGACAAGAGATCAGCGCTGACAAGGGGCTCTGGAGGCCCTGGGCACCTAGCTGTGATCCCTGCTGGGTAAACATCAGTCCCCGGGCAGGATCAGGCACTGAGCACTGCCCAAGGGCCCGGCTGCTCTGTGCAGGTCGTGGCGAGCTGCAGGGCTCAGCTCCCTCCTCTCCCCCCCTACCGCTGCCTCACGCGGCTCCTGCCCCACTTCTGCTCCTTCCACAGGCTCACAGAAGCTCCACGAGGGCAGCAGGAACAGCCTGCACTTCACCTTCAGGAGTATCAACACAAGACTTTCTTCAAGTTATATTATTACGGGTAAATCCCGCTGGTATTTGTACACGAAGGCACTTCTACAGCCACCCTGTTCGAAACCAAAATCTCCTGATCTTTTGGCAAGATCAGTCTGGAAGTGCACATAACGAGGCTTCCTTAACAATGCTAAAGAACCACACCAGTGAGAGAAATCAGGAGACACCGAAACGGACCGTTCGTCTTACAGAACACAATTTATTTGGCATTTGGATGAAATGTTTCTCACAGCATCTTGAGAAAAAGAAAGATTAGTGCCAACCCCAAAGAAAGAAGTTAAAACAAAAAACAGTGTCACAGGGACTGAATTATTATAGTATCAAATTTAAATTCTACATGGTATTTCACAGAATATCAAAATCTTTTATACACTGCCACAGTTAAATCCAGTCACAAACCAACTACACAGGAGAAGCCTGCAAATGCAGCGTTGGCTAAAATTATTTTCCAAGAGAAGGTAAAAAGCAGTGTCTCATTCTCTCTCTCAGCCTCCCAGGCATACACAAGTCTGACATTCAGATTACAGTGCAGCATGGCCATGCACGCAGGCTGCAAGTGCAGCATCTCTGCTGGCATCAGCTCCAACCCACTCAACGTTCAAGGTGCACAATACTGGAAAATTAAAGCTATGTCGTACCGTAGCAGGCAGCTAATGCAGAACATTGTTAGGGGAAGCAGATCCTCACCGCTGAATGCATCTATTCCAAAGAAACACAGATTTCGTTTGGAACTGGGTAACGGTGAAAGCAAAATGTATGAACTTTGATTGATTTGCCTCCTCTACACTGATGTGTTCTAATTTTAGGGTCCAGTTCCCAACTTGCGAGGGATATTTAAAATAAATTTCTGTATATTTCATGTTCTTTAGCTAAGTAGAGAGGAAAAAATACATTTCAGGAACTTAGAGATGTTATGAATCATATGAGAAAACAGCAAAACTTCAGGGCTCTATCACTGAAAAAAAATGACTTCTGAAATATAAAAACAGTTTTTAAAACAGCTTCAAATTCAATTAACATTAGGTGGGAAAAGAACAGTAAGTTACTGGTCACAATTTCTTCCCAGGTGAAACTTCAGAGACACATGAATCGGACAAGCCCTGTGCCACCGGCTCAGGCAGAGCCCAGCGACCGCCAGGAGTGCTGCCTGAGCGCAGACTGTAAGATTAAGCTTTCAGGAAAAAGTCACCTGCTTCTTTTTTCTTCTCGACCAGCGCCCTGTCACAAATGGATAAAGGAATCATCTGAGACTCAGGACTAGACACAACCAAACATTACGCAGACAATTTTTTGTACATCTGAATGACAATTTTGATCTTCTAGCACAGAACTAAACCCCACCGTCTTTCTAACGTTACGATATTCTACAACTCACCTAGTAAAAAAAGAGAGGCTGCTGTGAGACCGCGTACGTGTATCACTGATAACATCGATACAAGTGAATATCTATGACTGCCCATGAAGGAACAGCAGAGACCTCAATATGGCACCACAGTACGTAGTAAGGAAGGGGAAACTGAGGAACGGTTTTTTAGAGGCCACAATGGGATGCGTGAGCCCTGCACAGGACAGAGCACTGACACCTGACAAGATAGATTGTGGTCAGGAACATTCAAAGAGAAATGCCCTCTTTGCTCATTTGTGCTGCAAGGAACGATAAGGTAATGGAACCTCCCCTGCTGTATCTGGAGGAAGATCGGGGATGCACCAGTAGATAAGAAAAACATCCAGAGAAGTGAACAGTGATGGGGGGGAAATTAAAAAAAAAAAAAAATCAATGCACAAAATAACTCAAAAAGATCTCATCAGTCTAATGGCAATCAAAACAATAAGGTCTTCCTCAGGCAAGCATCAAGCTTCAAACTCTTTAATTGGCGCTCGGAACAACGCTATGTACCAGTCACCTTGCCAAGGGCAAGGAAGTTTTGCTGAGGAGTCAACTGCTGTCAAGAAAACTAACCCTTCCCCAGTTGGCCCAGAAGTCTTAGCAGTTGTGACGTTCTCTGCTACAGAGGCTCTTACTCCAAGAGAGAAAACTCAATGTGAAAAAGCTACATTAAAATGGGAAAGAAATGACAATTTTATTGCCAAATTAGAAGCTCACTGAGAGGTAAACGAGAGCTATACTTAGTGAGCTGCTCCATTCAAGGCAAGATCTCTCTTCGTTTACAGTTAAGATGAAGGATAGGGAAAAAGAGAGGAAGTTGCAGCCTCTGTGCCAACATACAACAAGTGGGAAAGGCTCAGAAGCTATAGGAAAAATATTACACTGAGGCCTCTACAAAGAAGCCCACATTTGGAACAACTATAGCCGGGAGCTATCATGAAGTTTTCAATAAATTCACCACAGAACCAAAAGTAAAATAAAAATATATATTGAACAGATTCCTGCAGTGTTATGAGATGTGTGAGGTAAGGTATCTGTTCACCTCAACCACAAAACACAGCTTCAGAGACTAAACCAAGCCAAAAGGCCTTTTGTTATTGCGCTAGGATACTACAGAGAATGAACGTTCCATCTGGCTTCAAAAGGAATTAGAAGTTTTCTAATTTGCACTGCTAACAAAATATTTTCAGGAACAGACTGTAGTAGCATAGACTTCGCATCCTACTTAAGTGTACACTATCACATCCTGTCCTACAACAGAGTGTAGCCAGCTTCAGAGAAGTATTAACCCTAAGAGCCTAGTTTATATCCCAGTGCTTAGCTTCACCTAGCTGGACGCAGCACAAAGGGTACCGTCTACAGTATATATATTTTTATATATATATCGCCACCCAGAGACACACACACGCACACACACGCATTCGTACCTACAAAACTAAAGAAAAATCAGTACATACAATGTATAAAACGTATGAATGTGCTCAAAAATGCACAAAACCCGCTTTATTTTCATACTTCAGAAATGCTCAATTTGTATGCATGGTTCTCACTACTGCTATCCATCCACTTCGTTAGACCAGGACTTGAACTCAGAGGAGGAGATGGCAACAGATCCCCCAGGGTGGAGAATTGCTCCTCTCATTTCGTGCTGCTCACGTTAGAGCCAGTCACCAGAGAACAGGACGCGCCGTGGTGGTACGACTCCAGGCGGAGAGGCTTCCTAACAGTGCTTCCTCCTACTCGCGCGGCAGCAGCGCACACGAGAACTGTGATTCACTCTCCAACGGATTCAAGATTGTTAGCAAATGTCTGAATGTCAAGACTCCAGATATGATCTCAATAATGAAACTCACAGTTTTCTGTGCAAAAGGAGTTGAATTGTCAAGACCAATCCTCAAGTACAGTATAAGCCTATAGGCAAGACACAGAATAGAAAGTAGCAGCATATTCAATAGGGAAAAGTCAGCTGCACTGGGAAACCACAACAGTGGGTTAGGATTTGTCATACAAGTATGATTTCTCATCATTACTAGAAAAATAATTCACATATACACCCCCATGCAGTGTTTTCTTCCTGTCCCTCTAGGCTTGTACCCTTCATAAGGTAATAGGAGAACACTCACAAGGGGCATTCTTTACATATTCCTTATAATTTATCTCATCTGCTGGCTGCTACAGTAAGTCAAGGAGAAGCAGAGGCAGGAGGAGGATGGAGGGTAGGGGCAAATTATTTGTACACTACAATCCCACTTAAACTTAAAACCACCTGTAAAGATTGTTTTGCACTCATTATCAAAGCCAACAGTGCTTGACTTTGGGATTAGTGAGGGAGTGAATTAATCTCTTTTTGCAATGTTTAAATTAGCTTAAAGAATTCAATCTGAGGGGAAAATTGAAGATCACATATCAGAGTGAAGCAGACTGCTTTACTGATTTAAGTACGCTAACCTCATTATAACCCCTTGTGGAACCTGGATAAATGGTTTGGGGTGTGGGTGGGGAGAATTCCTAGAACAGGGTTGGCATTTATAGGATTAGGATAAGAAACAAGTGTCCAATTAAACATTATGTACAGTGTGTTGATCAGTGTTTTTAAATGTTATTTGTAGAAACTGTAAAGAAGTGAAATGGAAAGGAGGGAACACACATGCTAAATATAGCATGCAATAAGAAAAGCAAGAACAATGGTCTCTTATCCAGGCCAGTTTTGTGCAACTGTTCATTGTAAAGGAGTTAAACTACAAAGAAAAACATTTCAGTCTTCCTTATGGGATTACAACAAACAGGGGCTTCATATAGTGAAGTTAGACTGTGTCAAAGTTAACCGCTCCCCGTCTCTTCCCTTAAGCACTACCTGACATGTACGAGGATTCTACTGAAGGGATGCCAGCCCAGCCCTGCACAGACCCATTTTTTTATAGCACAGAAGTTTACCTTACAGCATTACATTTTGCAGCCACCAACAACAGAATTGTAATTGCAAATCCTAGTTTTCTTAGTACCCACTTCCATAAACAAAGTCGCACATTGTGTAGATCATTTATCCTCCAGTCCCTAGGGTGTTTTGTAACAGCAAGGCAGATCAAAACACACATTTTGTACTGTGTAACTCTTATGTGGTAACATGTTTTAGCTCCTCAGTGTTCCTGCTCTGTGTAACAGACACCTAGCCCCTTCCCCTGCAGTTCAGTCTTCTCTGTCTTTTCCAAGTGTAGCACTGAAGCACGAGAAAGCAACTGATTGAACAATGACTGCCCCCACCCCCCTCTTCCATCGTCTGTTCCCTGGGTCCAGTGGTATCCAGCCAAATCCAAGCAGCTTTTTCTGATGTAGATTTTGTTTCCTCTCAGTTAAAAAACAAACAAACAACAACAAAAAAAAACACTACCCATACTTTTCCTCTCCTTAGAAGTCAAAGGAATTCTCTGCATTCTTTTCCATAGCCAATGGAAAAAAAAAAAAAAAGAGCAGTTATACAGTCCATATTTACAGGACAAACTGATTAGTGAACGAGTAACGACAGCCAAAAACAAGAGGCACGATCCTAATCTAGAACATAAAAGCAGTGTTCAAAACAAAGTGGAGATTCCTTCTGAAGTTCAAACCATGGATTAGTGTTTGTCTGTGCAAACAGTTGCTAAAACTATTTCTGACCGGCAGTCGGCTTTTTATTCCTTTATACAATGGTATTGAGAGAACAGTGGCTGTGACGGCTGCCCGTAAGAGTTTCTGCCGGTGTGTTTTCATTTAGCGGTGTGTCGGGAGGGACAAGAAAGGTGCTGCTGTCAGCAGAGTCTTCCAGCTCCACTGGAGAAGGACCAACTGAGGGAGGAAGCGATCCCTCTGTAAGCTGTGGGGATACATCACAGTTTCCTAGTGATGGAGGACTGCTCTGCACAGTCTGAGAAAGAACTCCATCTGGAAAAGAGGAAGAAAGGCAGAATCAGAAGGTGAAGTATGTCATTTCACGTTCTCAAATAGATTTACTATCTGTGGTTTCTGGAAGCTCTGAGCTTTTCCCGTCTTTGTATTAATGCACATGACACGGCAAAGGAGGAAAATTATGTAGCAAAAATATAACATTGATATATATAAATAAGACTGATTAGTGCAAGCATCTTACTTATCTTGTGAGATATGCTGCTACAAAATCCGAAATTGGAATGAGTTCTACAGTATGCTAATATCGCAGCTGCAAAACTGAAGAGCGCTGGGTGAATCATTAAAAAGTGGTATTTTTGGTCAAATTTTTTGGCTGTGGGTGGGGGGAGTGGGGAGTGGAGAAGAGGCTGGTTATGTTTTGTTTAAAATCTCTTGTACTTGGCATTTATTCTACTCTTTAATACCAGTTTCTACAGACCTAGCTCCAAAAGACCAGAAAAGGTACCAGCATGATGGAAACTATGTAACCCACCCAAGGGAAGATTTTAAAATCAGTAAAGACTAAGAGTTGAGCTGCTTGCAGCATGGACTCCACTTTTAATTTGAGTGACCCAAACAAGCTTTTCCAGAAAAACAAAAAACAAAAACACGCCACAACCCCCAAGCTGAACGATAGTTTTAACAAAAATCTTTGCCATATAAAAATAGGTTTGTATTATGAAATACATTTTCTCACCACAATCACTAAAATATACAACTATAGTTTTGTTTGTTTGTTTTAAATAAAAAATAAAAACAAGAAGGAAAAGAGAAGTTACTGCCTGCATACCTGGAGTGGAACAAAGGATGCTGTCTGGATTGACAGAAGCCTCATAAGGAGGAGGTGGGTCATCTGGATGTTGAATGTCTGGATACTTGTAAGCAGTATAGGGTGGAGGCGGATCATGGAAATGAAATGCTCCCCCTTCCCCATCATCTGAAAGATGCAGTGGAGTAAGGCCAGTTCCAAAACCATCAGGACCATAATCAAAACCAGGCATCCTGCGGCCCAAGTTGAAGTGGTGCACTATTTCAAGATAAGAGAAAGAAAACAATAAAGGAGTTTATACTACATTTTCTTTTTCACGTTAAGGCCTTAAAAACAACACCTTCTTCCACTTTTCACAGCCAAGGAACTCACGTCTCCTGAACACCTAGAAAAGCCTAAATAACCTATACAGGTCAACTCGCTGCCGTTATACAACGAAACCCAAGGCCACCTGCTCCCAGCCTCTTTGTCCTGCACCACAGCTCAATTTGTATCTAAGCTCTTCAAACTAAAGACATCATTCACACACGGAAGGTATTTCAGATTTGGACCACGTACAAACAAACAAGTATTCTTCCATTATTGGCTAAAAAGTCTGAAGAACCTTCAGGTTTGAAGAAACTACACACAGAGGCAGAGATGGGCAAGACCACAAAGCTTCCTATTTCCACACATCAACTCATCAATAATAAGCATTAAGCGCAGGAGAAGTATGTACTCATTTATTTGTTTAAATGAGTGGTTCATAGAAACAAAACTTGTACAAATAGTGACCCATTCAGGCAGCCAGTACATTTGGGTACAGTACTGACTAGAATTTATTACCAGACTTCCACTGATGTTCTCCACATAGATTTGGATCTCTTCTGCTCTTTTCATCCTGAAGCACATTTACACTACACACATTTACAGATCAAGACTCACTACAAATACAGGCTACTTACAATTTGCTCCGATCAAAGACTCTATGCGCTCTCTCCGCCTCTGGCGTAGCCGGTGAACCATGAAGAGCAGCAAAGAGAGGATGAGGAAGGATGAAATGCAGCTAACTATCAGACGCATTCCACCAGCCATTGAGTCAAACAAGCTGTTCCCATCTGTTACATAAAATATAGAAAAGAAGGCTGTTACTTATGTTCAAGACTCATTTTTCCTCGATGTTCTTTTGTCAGTAATGGAGAAAAATGCAGAGTGGAGATTCATTAGCCTGGTTTAACAGTTCTACAGATTTCAGAAGTGTAGAAAAAATGAATCATTAGATGATTTATCTATTTACTGCAAGGAGACCTAAATGCTTCTAAATATGTTACACAGCAAAAGGCACAAAACGTTGAAGGCTTCGGGTCTCTGAAAAAGGGAAAAACAAAGGTTAAGAGTATTTTGCACATCAACTTTTCTCCCTGGCATGGCTGATGGTCTTGTAGCGAAGAGAACGGCAAGCCTGGAAGCTATGGGAAAGGCCCAAGAACTGGCATATCTACAGTATTTCTACATGACTTCAGGGCATTGTAACTTTTCTACTTCAAACAATAAAATCTCTAAACATTTTCATTATCACCAAGACATCGCCATCCAAATTCCATGTGTCTTAGGTAGCATGGTTATCAACATTAAATGATAGGAACTAAAACTACCTTAAAAAGATGAATCAACATGATAACAGTCTTTCAAAAACTGAAGAGAGAGATTAAGATAAACAGGAATCAAATGTTTTCCTAAAATCACAGAAAGCAAGTGGCAGAACACCGAACAGACCCGGGAGCTTAGGGCTTCTAGAGCTCTATACCAGAGCTAATCAGATCCACGCTTAGAAGGCTGAGAGCAAATTATCACTGTTCTGTCAGAGCCAGGCACAAGAGGTATTTTTCACAATTCAACTAATCGGGCTTAAAGTAGCCTGCAAACAGACAGACACCCTATGCAAGAACAGACAGAAGTGACTGTGCTGTTCTCTTTGCACAAATTTCCTGTTAAAGAGCTCCAATAAAGAAGGGAACTGAGGTTAGATGTGGCTAAGCAGATGAAGCAGCTGCACAGCCTGGTTGTGACAGTTACACAGCACTAGAGAACACGCGCAGCACCAAGTACGAACCCTGTGCCCAGCCAATGCAGCATCATGCCAGCACAGTGGGTAGAGCAACCAGCCCCTGGCCCCTTTCCTTCCCTGCACCCACTACAGCTGCAAGAGCTCTCGGTAACTTCCCTTCCACTGAGCAGCAAAAGCTGCACCGAAGATTCCTTACAGAATACAAGAACCCTCACAAGAACTGTAAATACTGATTTGCTACAAATGCTAGGAATAGAAAAAGCCACCTTATTGAGGCATTGTTAGAAGTACACGGCTAATTTATTACCTAACCCATTCCCAAGTAATTCATTTAATAGTGCACTACGCATAGAACTCCAACATAACTCCCTCTCAAATCTGGCTGTGCAGTACAAAAGCCTCTACGCTGTCAAATCTTTTAGCAGCTCTCCCTGTCAGAGCGCAAACTGATGCAGTCACACAGCAGCAGTAAGCAACCAACACCCCCTCCCCAACAGCCCGGACCTGCCGGCGTTCCTCCACCATGTTATGGCAATGCTGACTTTGTGGCCACCATAAATTAGTTCTAACAGTTGCCTTAAATAAAAGGACTTCGGTAAAACATACACACAGTGAAGCATGATGCAATCTCATAGTCAGAAGCCTGACATTGCCTCTTCCACATATTCTCTTCAGGCCAGCTAAAAGTGCAAATCTTGGGCCTTCTGGGGAGGCTGGGCCGCTTTCGTGCTGCTCCCACCCTCTGACAGCTCCTACCACTCGGCCTGTTCAGCTGGATCAACTACTGTCAAGTCCTAGATTAAAGTAAAAAAAGGGACAGAGACCCAGCTTCCACAGAACGAGACAAGCCATCACAGATTTTCAACCTACATATACAGGAATGGATTATTTCAGAAAGGCTGTTTGACACTCAGGACAGTAGTAAAACCCTGTAATTGCCCTACTTTAGTCACTAAAAAGCTTCTCCATCACCAGCTCTTTCAAATATTTTGTTTCTTTGAACACCATTTCACAAGTGAGAGTTCCAGATCTGTACAAACGAGCCCCACAAAACAACAGGAGTCCCACATCCATGAAGAGGCAATTGACAAATGACTTCAGTTTCTGCATTAGTACACAAAAGATTTTCATGTGCTATTTATCTTCAACTAAATGAGAAGCATCTTTCAAGATAGTACAGCTGGGATTGCTCAGCTTACTCCTACCACTGAAAAATTCCCCTACTACCAAGTCCTTGAGTAATATTCTTTATCCACTTGTAATCGTTGCTCACCCACTCACACAACACGAGCTGATTACCTGCCAACCCAACAGCGGGATTTATTTCCCCCCAGTCTCTCCTTGGGTGATGAATTCACTTACCCTTGATTAGTAGAGCAGTTTTCTTTCCTTTGCAACAAAGCTTAGGGAAGATATATGCAGGAATTGGGCAAAGATAAATATATGCTGATTAAAGAAAGTAATTCATTAATTTTGTCAGCTGGAATAGTCATTTATCAACACCCAGAAGGAAAACTAAAATGTGTCATCTCAAAATTTCAGTGTTTATCATTAGCTGAAGTAACTTTATTATGAAGTTAGGCAACTGCTTGATGATTCTTCTCTCAGAAACTGAGTTACTAAAAAACCTGAACACTTCAGACAAGAGTATAATGAAACAGTCTTATATAGCATCAGTACAGGAAGAAGAGCTTAGGGATCAGAAAGGATGTGGTAAAATACAGTCTTCAAATCAGTATTCATGAAATAGTTGAGACCCACAGTATAAGCAAGGATTAGAGAACATAGCGTGAGGTTATCCCAGGTCGTCTTATCCTGTCTGTTGGATGATGCCTTGCTGAAACTGTTCCTGAAGATTAAAAAAAAAAAAAGACAGCGAAGACAGTCTTAACTCCGCTGATAGGAGTAGGAGGAAGAGTGCTTTTTCACCCCCGACTCTCCCCAGCAGCCTGCAACACCAGTTACAAACATCTGTTAAGCTTAGCCGTCAGAATGGATGTAAGTGACAGCAAGGAGGGATCAGGGCCTTTAATCATTAACTTGTGCAGATAAGAAAAAGAACGACCACAAGTTTGGATGCCAATAAGCACCCCTTTTTTTGTAATAGGCTGAAATGGAAGCTTCTGACAGGAAGACTTGACCTGTGTTTTCCATATTAGAAGGATCTGAACAATAGTTTCTTGGTGCACTCAGATAAGATCAGGTTCTTTTAAAATATCAGGAAATCACAGAACGATTGAGGTTGGAAGGGACCTCTTGAGGACATCTAGTCCAAACCTTGCTCAAGAGCAAAGGTTTGAGCAGGTTGTTCAGGACCGTGTCCAGTCAGACTTCAAATATCCCCCCAGATAAGGACTCTGCAACCTATCTGTTCCAGTATTTGACCACTCTCATGGTAAATGCTAAATAGATTTCTTTTTGCAAGTCTCTTTACACAAGAAGTAACATCCCCAAAAGGCCACTGACCAAACAGCGTACGGACTGATCCAAAACAAGAAGCTGCACCGAGATGCCAAACTCCATAAGCAAGGTCACATGCCCTGATTATTAAAATTCCATATAATTTGGAAACAGTGCTTTCTATCTGATCCCCTCATGCAAACTTCCACACATAAATGCTCTTGTCCAGCAAAAGATACTTAATTAGTGCTCAAGACAAATGTCTTTTCCTTTTAATGACAGCTAAACATCAGAAAGAAACCACGCAAGATGCTCTATTAGAAATCAACGATGCTGTCAACCTCCGTAGAGGAGACAAGTTACTGCTCTTCACTAATAGCACCAAGGATGACTAATTATTTCTAGCAACAGACTGAAGTTTTTCATTTCCTGTGATGTGGGATTTTTCCCCAGATGGGGTTGGTGTCGAGGCACTGAAAGGATGCACCACTTCAAACAAAGTTATACCCCAAAACAACCAAGTTTCACAGTAGTATTGCTTGATAAAACTGCAACGGTCTTGTCTTACCTGGGTCTAAACAAGTAAATTTGCAGCACTCCTTCGGGTCTTTGCGGTACTGCTGACATCCCTGTGGCCGTTCGCACAGAGCAGCCACACACATCTCAGGTTCACCGTTATGACACGTGCAGCTCAGACAGGGATCATCCCCTTTTGGAGTGAAATAGTAGCCTTCATCAACAATGTTGTCTTTGATATCGACACAAGTCTGGCCTAGAACAGAAATGCACATCAATATCCAAGTGTCTATGAGCCTGCCAGACAACTGCAGTTTGATCTATTATAAAACATGATTTGAAAACATAAGCAGATGATCAGTTAAAAGTCACGCTTCTACATGAAAATAGCTTTTAGAAGGGATCTCCAGGGAGTGGGGAAGATAAATGGATAGTCTGGAGATGTGCGGGGATGATTTACTGCTCAAACTTGACAAAGTGAATGTTAAGTATTTAATGGAATTGATGTGCTTTCAGGTGTCCTCTCCAGCACTCAGAGCAAGTGGTCTGAGAAGGACAGCCTTCAGCATCCCACCTGCTGCACCTCCCTCCCTGTCTCCTGGCACTTAGGAAAAGACGGGACTTCTCCGGACCAAGCTGCAGGACACTCTCAACAGGTCAGGCCCAAAAAAGAAAGCCAGATGATAGCAATTCCACTGCCCTAGTTGCATCTTGATCCCTGTGCAGTGGAGGAGGCTTAGGTGTCTTCAGACCCCATTCTTTCCTCCCACAGACCTGAAAGGGAGGTACCAAACAGACAGCTGGGGGACCTACCAGCCTGCAGCGACTGCTCAGGGAGCGTGGTTAGTCCCCTCCACCCTAAGCAGAGCTTAGTGAGGCTGTACAGGAAAATTCAGACTGGAAGAGACCTTAGGAGGTCTCTAGTTCGATGCAGGATCAGATATGAGGTCTCACTTTGTTGCATTTTATCCAGTCTGGTCGTTCTCCCTGACGTCAGTTCAAATCTCATTTTAAATTTTGTCGTCTCCTGCCACACACCCATGCAAAGAGCCTGGATCTATCTCCGTGATAACCTTGTAGCTACTGGCTGGCTGCCATCAGGTCCCCTCGAAGCATTCACTCCCTTCCACAGGCTGGAGGAGCCTCATTTCCTCCACCTCTCCTCGAAGCACGGGTGCACCAGCCCCCGCAGCATCATCCTGGTTGCCCTCACTGAACTCACCTCAATTTGGCAAGGTCCTGTCAATGCCCTTCTCGTACTGGGGGTCCCTGAAACTGTACACAGAATTCTTCTGCTCAGCTTATACATCTTATCTTTTTCCCCCCATCACCTTCTGGTTAACAATCTGGCAGAGCTACTGCTTTCCTCACAACACCACTTTGAAGAGATGACCAAAAAGGTCATGTTTTGACTACATATACAGCCTTCAATTCACATTCCAAAAGCTTATCACATCAAAGTAGACATCACAATAGCCTGTCTTCCTAATTTTCAATATTTCCAGTGAAAAAGCAGGCAGAGAAGGGCTGACTTTTCCTCCCTTAACACTCTTGTAAATCTTTATCCTGCTTTCAAGAAAAAACAAACACAAAACACTTGAAGAACTGCAGTAAAAGTTCAACACCACATGTATTAACTTTTTTTTTCCCCCCTCAAAGAATCATCATTTATATCAGGCACCTTGAACGTTACCTGAAAATACTGCTAAGGAGTATTTCCCTTCTCTTGGTTTAATGCCTTTTGGCGTAAGGGCATGCACGATACAGAATGGGAGCCGTTTTTTCCACTTTAAGTCAGAAGCTATACTTGCTTTTTTCCCCATGCCCCATAGTTCTAAGAATTGGTTGGAAAGAATTTAATAGAAATGGCTTTATTCAAAATAAACCAGAAATAAATGCTTCTTCATTTTACATGAAGCTAATAACATGAGTGGTATTTACTACAAGGCCTAACTGTGTTGTGGCTGACAACCACCCGTTACGATGCCCCTATTCAAACAAAGCCAAACTCTTACTTCTTTTTCCTCCTTTTTTAATTTACTGGGAAAATGTAGAAAGGATAGCTACCAGATTTCCAATACTTGTTTTACGCTTATTTAAACATGAAAACAGTTAACACCGAACTAAACCCAACTTACTCCTTTTGCAGAGGAATGACGACTTCTCGTAGCAGTTTTCAGCATACCAGCTGTGTAAACCGTGGTGCCGAAGGGTAGGAAAATGGAAACACTGAAGCTGGGCACAAAGAACGTTTTCATTTTCAGACATAGCCGTACCAAAGATAGGGTCAGGGGGTAAAAATACTTCTGAAGAGCCTAGAACAAGATGCATTGGTGTAAGCAGCCTGCGGGTATGCAGAGCTATAGAAAGGCCCTGTAACATCACTCACTGCACGCACACCAGATTTACAAGGCTACTGTCCTCTAGCTTTAGCTTCCATTAGCAGCACTCCTCCGGGGAAGGCGAGGAGTGGGGAGGGAAGGGGTGAGTCACAGAGAGGAGAGGCTGCTGTTGTCAGAGAACAGTGTAATTTTGACATTCTGCTGCAGCAGGAGCGTGTTTTGCTATCTCTACAAATGCTTCTTTCCAGAGTCCCATGGGGTTTGCCTGCCAATTCGTATGCACCCCTTCAAACAGTGATGGGTTTGAACACGCTAAGGAGAAATGGAGCAGCGACCACTATACTCGATGGTCTGGCCAAATGCTAATGTAGCAGGAACCTACAGAAATCTCACACCTGGCACTCCAAGCACCCAGCAGTGCTTCCAGAACATCATCTATCCCGTGCAGCATGCTGCAGAGCTGCTCCCCCACGTTGCTGGTTTGGAGTACAGTGCAGAACAGGGCTGTGCTGCAACGCCCCTCCTGCTGCTGCAGAGGGGATATACGTACTCCTTGGTCCTCCACAGAACTAAACAGACTGCACGCCATGGGTTCCAAAGAGCAGGGACTAAGTATCGAGTTATTTTTCCCATTGCAGGGCATGGGAAAGGTATTACGGGTATTGTATAACTAAAAATTTTGCTTCTGACCAGCGCCTTAGTGTAAAATTAGTCAGCATGCAAAATTGTAGAGATTAATGAGAAGCCAAAACACAACAATTGTGAAAATTAGTTTATTTGATATGTCTTCAGAAGCCTGCTTTCTAAATCTGTGCTTAAACATTGACTTCAACAGCTCCTGCAGTTAGTATATTAAGCAGCCTAGTCACACGATGGTCCTTTCAAACACAGACTTAAGTCTGATAATTTTTAACTCAATCAAGCTCTCCTATCATTTTTTGAGGGTTTTACTTCCGCATTGCCCAATGATAGATTAAAATTTTCAAGCTATAGGACCCTCAATCACTTTTCAAACAGATACTAGTAACTCACAGTCTACCTCACTACCAGTCAGTGGAACTTAAATAAAATCTTTCAGAAGCTACCGAACGCTAATATGTACTTTACTTCATACAGGTATGTTTTTATTAAATAAAAGACTTGCAAGCAAAACACTATATAGCATTGAAAAGGCTTAAATACATATAACGAATAAGTTGAAGACAACTTGTGATATAAACAGACATCATGATTCTCTGTAATTTATGCCTCCCTAGTCATAACAGTTGGTCAGCAGATGGCAGTGCAGTCAACTTTCTGAAGAGCAAAGAAAGGTCCTTTTCAGGAGAATTGTTTTTTTTTTCCTTGGAGTTCGTAGGAGAAGCCTACCTGTATAAGCAGTTTTGTTCAGATGAGGAATAGCTAACCCTTACAAGAGAAAGTTGGAATTTCCTCCCTGCCCTCTTCCTGTTGTCAGAAGGCATCTTTAGGTGCCTTCCTTTAAGGAATTAATGGAAATGTTCCTGCCTCCACAAAAGGGAGCAATTTCCTCTGAATACCCAGCCAAATCTGCTTACTTAAGTGACAAAAGAAATCAATACTTTTGCACATGGCAGAAAGGTAAAACAAGTCCCATCACTGGAAACCTATTTGGGTCCAATCCCTCCTCATGCATTAAAAGTAGTGTTTTTTTGTTGTTGTTGTTTTGTTTTTGTTTTTTAAGATCCAACTGTTTCACAAAATTCTGCTCATAATTATGTATCTGCACATAATGGACAGTTACCCCTGCAAATTTTCCATTACTGAAAGCTGTATATGAGAAGAAAACTACTCTGGATTCGTTTTCAAACGCTACACTGGAATTCACAGTGCTGGTGTGTATAAACCTGTTTTTTATTTTCCTTGACCTGTATCAGCATAGAATTTAGACATTCAATTCTACACATGAGTTCATATAATGACTGAGACAAACTAATCACTCACCTGAATTAGTTAAAAATAAAAGGAACAAAAACGTGTCTTTCCATTTGCAGCAGAGGGAGCTGCTTCTTTGGCAATTGAAAAAGTTCAGCCAGAGATGCCTATCAGTTTAATGCTTGATTCTCCATAAAAATAATTTTTTATTTCTGGGTTAAGGTAAACTTTCTCTTGGTTTAAGCAAACTGCCTACATTATTTTAAGGTGTAAAAAAACTCTGGGTAATTCTACAAAATAAGATAATTTAAAAGCGTATAAGAACCTACCAAATTTTTAAAAAGTTAAACAACACAAATATCCTACACTAGTCCGTGCAAATACTAGAATCAGGAATTAGCTGTTAATCTAGACATTCACCAGAAGGAATGAGAAACTACAGACTAGTTTCTTTTGTTCAGCTTAATCATGGGGAAAACCCAAACTTAAAGGACGCATTCCTTCTACAATATATCACCGAGAAGTTATGACATTTCTTACACTTGAAAATTAGGCATGTGTGTTAGAATACTTCTGTTTTGATGCTGTAAACCAAAGCAGTTCCCCTACAGAATTTCAGCACCATCAGTGAAAGAAATTATGTTCTTGCAGATAATATCCATGCTTTAGATAATTAAATGGACCACGGAAACCAAGTAGTAATTTCAGAAGCCTACCTTTATAAGCTACTTCCCAGTGGCCTTCTAGGGAGTGATTTCGATTTGTGATCACATACTGATAACCAACCCAGAACCTAAAAAAAAAATCAGATTCTAAAAAGCCCGAAACATACTAAGAAATTAATATACGTTACAAATTAAATAAGAACCTTACAATATTTTAAAAATTAACTTTGAAAACATTCTGATGACCTTTTTCTTACAAATTTAGCACATATGTTTGGCAAAGTAAAAACAGACTACGGTTGAGGAATAAAGGAAAATACCTGATAGTTTTCTATGTTTACAAATAGCTCACTATGCCTTTTATTTCCATGCATAAGCAGCACCTTGTTCTGTTGTTATAACAGCACCACAGTAGCTTGAAGTCAAAAACCACACAAAAGCATCCAGAACTGAAATATTTTATAAACATACGTGACTGATGTAAAACACTGTTCAGGATCAAAAAAATCTAAGTCTCCAGAGACAGAGATACATGATTACTGAACCACTGCTGGTGGGTGATCTATCAGCATGGCAGCCCATGAGACTGATGAAAAACCCACAGGCAAAAAAAAACAAGGAATTATGTTTGCTGTGAACTCACAGAATGAATATCTCAAGTCACCAAATCACAGTTCTTACAATTCATGTTGTTTTTTTTCCACTCCGTTCTCGTCTCAAACTTGCAGTCTTTGTCAAAGCTACTGGTACTTAATAGAAACAAAAACTGTGTTGAAAAATTTAAGGAAATATTATTTCTATACAACATAATGCAGTGGTAAGTCACTGTTAAATCCATCTTCCCTGTTGCAGTTCAAGAACATGTATGCTGCCGAGACAGCCTGAAAACAAAGACTACGTTGAATTGTAGCCTGTTAAGTTACTAATGTTAATTAAAACACAAAATACAGAGATGGCCACTCTTACGTGCTTTTACAAAGTTATCAACCTGTAGTCACTTTTACCACTAGATTTTCCAGGTCAAGTGAACTACCAGCAACTATGTCGTGCAGAAACCATTCTCATGTAACAGGAGATGGCTGTCCTTTCCTTCCTACTCACCTACGTTGGTCCTTCCTTACAAATGTCTTTTCTTCCAAGTCCCACTCCTGTGCCAGGATAAATCTTAGCTCCTGGTCTGCAGTGAAGGTGGCAAGGGATCCATTCACCCGCTGACATGTCTGCACGGCGTCCCAGTAGTTCTCCCCGTTTAAATACACTCTGTAACAGCTAGCTGTGCCCTCGTAGTGGTGCCACCCTGTTGGGCACTTTCCTAGGAAACATGAAGAATAGAAGGGAAACCATTCCCCCCAAATTAGGATCTTCCAGGTAACACATCCTAATCAGCTTATGACAATGCGATGTGTAATCGCTTGGATGTGTATACACAACAAACCACGTGTAATTTACCTCACCAATGGATGCATGCATGACAGATCACAGGAGATCTCCCGTACTAATGCTTTTGACAAAGTATTTTTTTACATGCAATGAAAAACTCTTAGAGATGTTTCCCTGCACTGTGACAGCCTTTAAATTCTTTAATTAAGACTGATGATCTACAGCGGGAGGCTTTCCCTGAACAGCTTTATAAATCCAACCAGTTGGATCAATCCAAGTCACAACAAGCTGCAAGAAGCAGGAAGGATAAACCAGAGGGGCCAACTTAACGATCACATCTTTCCATTAGGAGGTTAGCAGTATGCCCGACTTGCTGTGAGGATTTCAACCTTATTTTACAAGGAAGCTCGGTAGTATTCGCGTACTCCCGTGCATGGTCAACCACTAAAGGTGATGGGGGTCTTGGGGCAATGGTTGTTTGCTCTGGAAAAATGTCACTGCACAGGACACCTTTAGAAATTAGGAAGGTGACGGTATGAACTGTTCTCTCTCCTTTCTCAATTAACTAAATTGAAGGAATATGCAAAAAAAAAAGCCTTGAGGTATTTCTGGATGAAACAGACCACGGGCTTTTGATGACTGGCATTCTTGGAGGTGATAGGTAACTAATGGAATCACAGACACAGACTGATGAGATTTAAAACAGACATGAAATACGATTTTAGCACCTGCATTTGCAGAATTAACATTGCATGACACCTAAGAAAGGAACGTTAAATTCACAAACTGTTTTATGTTTGTTGCAAGCATTTAAAAGGATCTTGTTCTCAGGCCTAGGAACTCCCTTCAGAAACAGTGATCTTTATCATAAAATAGTGACACACTTGAATTTGAATTCCTTTATGTATCTTTCCTTAGTATTCATTTCTATTTAAATATCAATGGGATCTTTTAAGGTCTACTGGACACATCACTAGGATGGGACAGAATACAACATGAGTATTATAGATATTGCTGAATTAATTTCTGAATTATTTAAATATCCTCTACAAATTTGACTAACAAGTTAGCTACTGGAATCCATGAGAAATCAAAGTACCTATTTTAATAAGCCCTCCCCCCCCAAAAAAAAAAGGTTATTAAAAAAAAAAAATAAAACTTATATTAATCACTTTTTCAGATTCCTGCCATTTCTTCTTCTCTGCATGTCCCCTTCCTAGCCTGCCCCATCCCTCCCTCCAAGCATGATCAGTGCTTTCTCATTCCCAAATCACTGGATGATCCAAGGAGCAAAAAAGAGAACGAGATAGGAAAGAGGCAGGGGAGACTTTGATGTTTTGGACCTAAAGAAATTCAAAGGCAGCAGTCCCTATGAGCTACAATCAGTAAGAAGGACAGTTGGGAATGTTTATAATTTAGATAAGGCTGGTACCAGGATGCAGAAAACATTGCTAGCAGTGATGCAGGTAAAAGGGCAGGGTGATATTGGAGTGGTATTTTTGAAAATTCCCAACTGACACTTGGAAGTAACATGGAAAAAACACATTCAGGTCCTACACTCTTCCTTGATAGTTCCTTCATAGACTTTTTCCTTCAAAGAAGCAAGAAGGGAAGAATTTCCCTAAGTTCCCCACTTCCAACAAAACATTATTCCCCCCTAAAGGGTACAAAACTCACAACATCAGATATGTACTTAGTTTACTAAGGATACTGTAACTTCTAAGATCATCTTCAAAATGACTTCAATCAGAAGCAATCAATTTTATTTTTCCACACTTTCCAGGGGAAAACTGCAAGCTCACATCAAGAGGCAGCTGACAGATTATCATGCCTGCTGAAGGATGAAACCATCACTTAACTCATCACAATTACAGAAAACTAGGCCCCCAGTTCATAAAGGAAAATCACAACTTCTGTTGCACAGAAGTAGTGTTACGAAGGAAGCTGGATTCTTCGCACGCATCAGCCTGCTATATAAACTGTGCAACATCACAGCACACACAAAGGAAGTGTGCAAAAACCTTAAGGAGTACTTCACTTGAGCAAAGACTGGTCTAAAAGCCACGCAAGAGAAAATCTATTAATTTCTCCGTAAGAGAACAATTAATCTAAATTGCTAAACTAATTAGTAGAAAGATGGGCCAGATTTCCCAGGCTGCAACTTACTGCTAAATCGGACAGGCTGTGCCACATTGACAGTGTGAAAGCGGGTCGTCTCTCCTCCCCTCCCTCGATTATGCCTGGAGTCCACATTTTCCTTCCCATGGTAAGTTCGCTGGTCCCCTGTCAAGCCTGAGGAGAGGAAGGAATAGTCAGTACCAGTGAAAAATGCAAGAAAAAGCAGATTTACTTTTCGTAAACTTTCTATGGGCTTTAATTCAATAAGAATCTATGATACGTAACACAGGCAGGTAAATTAAGATGGTAGATCCCTGCAGTAACAGCCTGGCCATTGTACATGGCTCACAACAAAAACAATTGCAGTTGAAAAGAACCAACAAGCCATTACATGAATCTTGCAAAGTAAGATAAATATTTTGGCAGATTTTCAACAACTGCAGTTGTGCACAGAACTCAACACTTGTCATTTCAGTTGCTGCAGCAAATGCATCATTCCCAGTGCATTTTGTCTGTTCTTGTTTACAGAACTACCCACTCTCCAGCTGCTCAGTTTCTCAGTTGTGTGTTCAAAGATATAAGACAACTTCTCCAATGTATTTTCCAACGCAGTCTCTGAGATCTAGGACAAAATTGAAACCAGGAAAGAAAGTCCATCCTTGGCCAGAAGAATCAGGCTTTTCATTCCTTCTCAGGCTTTCTAAAGGAAATGTTTGCTCATTATTTCTGAAACAAAAAATGTACACACCCTAATCTGGGTGTCGGGGCTTCTGAATGGATGCATGACACAAGTGGATTCAAGAGGTTATGAAAACAATGCCAAATGTAATCCGCAGAGGGGACACAGGTTAGGTGCAGACACTGCCAGCAGAACTATAAGCAGTAAGGCTAGAAGGGTAGCGGGCAGAAACCTTGGAGAAAGGCAGATATGAACAGTAGAGATCTATCTGGAAACAAGGAATTAACCTAAAAAACAGACAAAAGAACCCAACAATGCAAGCATTAGAAATACCTACTTGTATGTCATGTAGTACTGCCAGCTGTTATTTGAGCTAATAGACTTGCACAGCACAAAGACCTACATAGACATATATTTCTGTATATAAAAAAAATCAGCTTATTTCCCTTTAAAGCTGATGAGCTCTATTTACACTAACTAAACCAAATACACCAGCCATGGTCCAAAATAGAGAGCAGCTACATAGACTTCTTCAACAGCTTTAGTTACATCTGTTTGAAATATATCCAAATATTGTGAATCAAGCTTTCTCCACTAACTTGAAAAAAATCAAGACATCCAGAGCAATTTCATGATCATTTAAACCCCCAGGCTGTCTGGTGTGTTACCTGGGGGAAAGACCTCCAGAAGACCCACCAGCAAACAAGGTGCTCCTTGGGGCCAACTGCACCAATGACCAAAACCAAAAAACCTCGAGAAGGAGCCTAGGAACAGCAGAGTAGCTCTGCATTCAAGTGGCTCTAGCATACTGAGTTTGCCCCAGGTTAATGGAATTAGCGAGGATATTTAATTACCAGGTTACCCTAGGAATTACATGCCTATAGAGATCACCCATTAAAAAATGGCTATGCATGATACACTCACACAGCCTTACAGAACGAGGCAGTAATTCCAACATTCCATATTAGAATGCGCTACGTATCACAGGAAAGAGGTTAGTGCCAAGAAATTCAGTGAGCGTACATTGCAAAGGACACAAAATGGTAAAATAATTTGACAATGAAGATCATGGATTACTTTTATTCCTTTAAAGGCCAAACTATTTTTAGTTTTAGAATTTGCCTGCCGTTAATCCTGATGTTGCAGTAGCATTATTTACACTATGATCACCAGAGTGATACTAACACATTAAAAAAGCAAATCTTTAATTAGTGTTATTTTTTAAAGTCTTAATACAATTAATGTAGAATACTTTATCAAAGATGAACTGAGTTCAGCACCGGGAAGCCCTATTTTCCCATGGCATTAGATGGTAACATCTAAAGAGAAAGAACTGGTTGGAACCAAACAGAAGAAGAATTAGTTCCCTTTGAGAAGTGAGAGCAGATGCAGCACCATATGGCTGACCCTCCACGGCTAAACAGAACGCCCACGAGTACTTAACAATTTAACTCCCTTGGGAATAAAAGAGAAGTTCGCAGGTTTTAATACGCAAGGGTTAATAACAGGTTACTCACACTAACATCAGATTGATGGAATTTATACCAAATGCTTTGGAAAAAAAGCTACACGGATCGCACAAAGCGAGCTCGGTCCATCCCCACCCAGAAGCAGGACATCCCTGCCTTCCTTCCCCGGCGTCAGCGGAACTGCCACCAAAGCGAGCAGGACTCGAGAGGCAAAAAGCAGCCACCACAAGTTCTCCTTCAAGCCCAGCACTGTCAGTCGCTTACTAAATCGGAGCTCTTCAAATAGAAAATTGCTTCTATTTGACCTGAATTTTCTGTCTCTGAGAAAAGCAAAGATGACAAGTTTTTTTCAGAGCAATAAAGAAAGAGCAGGCTAATGAGCCTGTAAATTACTTGACTGTCACGAAAAGCAGTTGCAGATTCTGGTGGCAAAGGTGTAATTGGGCTGGTTTTCTATTGTGCCATTTCAATACTCTGCAAAATAATTTTCTATGTTGCTGTTCTGCTTTCCTTTATTAAAAATATTTATATCTTTAAATACAAATTAATAGTGCCATGGACTGAGCTTTAAGATAACAACTTGAGCCAGAAGATCAAAACCTATGTTTCAGTATTTCAAAAAGGCAAAACGGTGATTTTTAGTGCCTATGTGCACATTTAATATTCTGAAAGCTATCCAATTGGGGAAGATGAGCTGTTTTCCACATCCTTCACTTTCTAGATACTACCACCACAAGAAATAACAGCACCAGCAGTATTCTTACTAGCTAAGACAAACAGCTTTAAATTGTCTTTGGTTCCATACTATTATGCTAGAAATGTGATTTGCTCGTTAGTTGGTGGGGAAAGGGGAAAAACAGGTTCAAGGGAAGATTCATGGGGTGCAACTTCTCTTTTCCCCTTGTAAACCATAGTACGCCTGACAGGAATATCCTCCAAACTGTTTCCAAATGGATCAGGCCACGATTAGTATTCATGCAGCTCCTTCCAATTTACACTCTAGCATGTTTACAGACTGAGTAATAGAAGCACACATCAGGAAAGTCACCCAACACGTCTGATGACGTGACTCTTTTCAGTTGTTTAAAACTTCAAGCTACCAATTTAGAATGAGTTTGCCAGGCTGGATGGCTCCTACTGCATTTTACATGGGTAAACTTCTTCAGGTCTGAGTCAATACTGTTCAAGTTTTTCAGAAAAGAAGTGAAGAGTCTGGAAGGGGAAGATATTTTGCTTACACTTCTGACTACCTTTTAGTTGAACAAACATCGTCACTTCTGGTGGTAAAACACAGCCCTGACAGCTGACAGAAAATGTTCTCACACACGCACAAGTTTTACTGTTCCTCTTGGAGAGAGGGGAAAAAATGAAGGGGACAAATGCTGTCAGGTTTAGGTCAGAAACAAATAAAACAAAATAATTTGCCCATTATTCATAGAAGCTGCAGATAATTCAGTTAAATTGCCCACAGTCTTTACCATACATCCACGGAGACCACTCTACAGCATTACCCACAGGATCTCCTTTCAGTACTTGCCCATGGTGTCTCATTTGCAGAAGGAAGCACACAAGCAGCACGGAAAGCTCCTTTTTCATACCCCTCGGTGCCTCCATCACTCGGACCAAGGGGAAGAAAGCAAAAACCGCAAGTGGCACGTGAGCCGAGGAGCTGAGAGCACACAGAAGCGAGAGCTGGCACCAGCTGAGACAGGAGCAGGCTCGACCACAGGTGTGCTGAGCCGCACTGCATGGGGGAACAAACATGACGCCGAGAGGGAAACTGCTCCGAGGAGCTCGAAGAGAAGCTGCCGTCTGCCACACAGACCAGTCTGCTTTGCATCGAAGAAACGAGCAGACACAACAGACTGACTGTCAGGGGCTTAAAGCGGCGCTTGCAGGGTCAGGACTCACACAGGGGGCGAACGCTGGGATCTGGGGAGCTGAACGAGTTCCCAGAGCTACTGTGCCACAGCAAAGAAGTCACTCAAGCCAAACACTTCACACGGATGGATGCAGTGTGAAGATGCATCTGGTTTGTGGAAGTGCTAGCTATGACACCTGCAATTAAATTCAACAGGAGCACTTGAAGCACGGGGCATGCTGCTGAGCACTCAGGAAGTCAGGCTCCTGACATCTCATTTGGGACTCTCAAAACATTATCTTAAATCTTTGCATTTCCATCGTAAATGGGGAGTCCTACCACATCTCTCCATTCAAATTATGTCAAAATGAAATTGTTTATGAGGCTACCGGGTCTTGTGATACCTTATTTGTTCTAAGGTTTGAATTATTCCTGTTTAAACACAGATCCTCAAAACATACATACGAATGCTGCCTTGTCCCCTAAGCCTCAAATTGTCTGTCTAGCATATTACCCACTAAACCTTCGGAAAGCTTTGAATTCAATCTGGTAATTTGAGAGGTGGTAGAGTTTCTGGATTAAAGCCAGTTTCATGTCTAAAGATTTGGAAATGTAGTTCAGACATCCCCAAGGAGGGGTGATTGTTGTCAGGTCTGGCAGCTCCACACTTTGCATTACCCGCTGTGTTAGGCTAGGAAATTGACGCTAACCAAGAGCAGCATCCTGCTGAGCTGAGCACCAGTCAAAGCAGTAGATTGCCCGGCAGTGAAGAGCTCATCACATAAACACCTCAAAGCTGGGTAAAAACAATGATTCGCCTCAGAGTTTGGTAAGGGTTCAGAAAAGGTGTGCAATTGATCAGAGGCATTTTATCATTTAGCTTTAAAAAATGAAAAAAAGGAGATGTACTAAAAAGCACACAAAGGTCAACAGCTTAAAGACTGCGAATCTCCGTACGTAGTAGTTCATAAAGTATGCACAAACAGTCAAATTAAAGGAAATGCAAGACTAATCAACGGAAATGCTTTTCCCAACATATCATTAGGCAAGGAAGAATAGGGTTGAAACCATTTTGAAAGGAATATTTAAGCTTCCTGTCACACAAGGCAAAATGACAATTAGATGATAGTGGAAGATGAACACCTTGTATCAACCACCTATGCTGGAGCCGTCTTTGTTCCTGTAAAACTTTTGGCTGTAGAGACTGCCCAGAACTGGAAGAAACTCATCCTCATCCAGTCTGAAAGCTCTTGAGGGTAAAGTAAAAGCAAGTGGTAAATAGGAAGAACAAGAGAGAGGGCGAAGTAGGCGTATGGCTGGGGAAGTGATAGTTCAGTCACTACACACCACGCACAATACCCTTGGCAAAATGAAACAGAAAGCTGATAATGATCACTGCCAGTGTGCCACAGCTGCTGCTTCACCAGTTACTGGCCATACCTTCAGCTGGCTCCACAAAGGGGACTTTCCAGATCCAAAAATGATACAGCATGCAAGAACTAGCCTAAGCAACCTCCAAGTCAACACATCTCTTCCTAGTACAGTGTCTGGAGAAGTCCTTCAGAACAGTAGGAAAGAAGGCATTGCTTGAGATCAGCGTTCACTGTTAGTTTCCTAAAGACTGGTTCTCTATGAAATTAGGCTCCCAGTCTCAGCACAAACACACGTAACATCTTACTGTTGAACATGGGACTGCAGAGCAGCAGCTCGTGCTACTTCCTCTAGCAACTACTGCCCCAGCGCCGCAGCCTGTCCAGCTGGGTTTGTAGCCTCGGGCTCTGGGGAAACAAAGAATTCAGCTCTTTGAAACTTTGCTGCATTTGGGCTCCTGACTGAGCAGGTCCAGAAAACAGCACCGAGAAATACCAAATAAAGGAAGAATACCGCATGATGCAAGGCTTTGGGCTACAGAGCTGGCTGAAAGGAAAAGCCTAAGGACAGCTGACAGCACAGTCTTATCAAATATTCCCGGGAATGGTTCTATTTAAAAATATGAAGGAAAGGGAACAATCACCAATATAACTGCAAGATAAAAAATTGCTGTGGACAGGATTTGCAAAAAGCACAAGACTTTATGACATCAATTTTCTGTTCGTATGCAACAGAAACAAGCACCTAGCCTGTAGTATAAAAATAAAACACAGGTGAACAGCCAGAGCTACACTAAACCCGGCTCTACTCGCACTGCTGACAATGAGTTTTGTTTAACCAGAAAGCCTACAGAGAAGGCAGGATATTTAGAGAAGCTGATGGGATATTCTGGCAGAAACAAAGCTGGAAAGCCAATGAGCAGCAAAAAGGCAAACTGCAGAGCCCTTCCTTCTTGTGGGTTCAAACATGGAACTTCTGTAAAGGTTGAAGAAGTTATGTTACTACTTCAATTACTTGCGTAGAACTGTAAAGAGGAAATGAGTAGGAATGATAAACCCCCATTTGTAAGAAATGCCTGTTTCTACCATTTCACAGAATACAACACCTTGGGATAAACTACTTTTAGGAACAATTACTGTTGATATGGAACAGCACACAAATTTCATGAGTCTCCACTGTTCAAGTAGAATACAGATACAGACACATGCAGCATAAATCCTCCCAACAATTTTTAGTACACTAACAAGAGCAAGCAGTAAAAAGTTTTAGTCTAGCAGGTAGATGAATTGAGGGTAATCGCTGATGCAGATTCCACTAACAATTGCATACCTCCTGGGAAGGGCAAGGGGGACAGCACTTTACACTTGGCAAGTCTGGAACTGAAGGGAATTCCATGTTTAAAAGAAAATGGTCGTTCTGAAAAGAGACTATAAGAACAGCTATGACAGTCTTTTGTAAATATGTGTATTTTGTGGTCTGACAAAAGTAGGCATTTCACCCTTAGACTGTCAATGAATGAATGCCTTCCCTAACTGTGTTCTGAAAAAGATGCGAAAAGAAATGATCCTAACAGGAAAGTCTTAGGTTTTGGGGGTGTTTCTTGTACTTTGGACAAGACAAACACCAAACAATTTTATTACAGAATGATCCTCCTAGTTCAAAAGGAGGTTTGTTATTAACGCGAATGAAATCAGGCTGAAAAAAGGTGAACGGTGCCAAAGAACCTACAATGGCTTTGTATTAAGTTCTTACAAATAGCAAAATGACAAAGCAGTCATTGAAACACACCTTCATCAACACCACAAAAACCTATTTCACCACCACTGATGTTTTCTGACTTGCTTATGTTACAGGGTGCCAATAGGATCTCAAAGGCCAAAAAGTACAGGCTGCACAAGCAGACTCATTGCCCTTCCTTGCAAGCTTTCTCTTAATGCTTCAGAGAGACTTCATCCCTTGTAATTTGAAGATATTTTAATGATCCAAGTTTCACAAGTCCAGGTGGCTTCGCTAGCTAGTTCTTTTAGTGTTGTCTGCCTGTACTGAAATTAAGGACCTTAATTACAAAGTATTTAAATTTAGCTGAATCATCTTACAATTACTCATCTAAATCTGAAGGTATTTTCTAAATTTAAAGCTGCATCATTTCTTGTTAATTTAGTGGCCAAAGAAGAAAGTTATCACTCTCGATGATGACTGTGCACTACTATTATTAGTTGCTTTAGTTCCCCAGTCAGTGTCTCAGCAGTCAGCCTGTCCTATGACTGCTCCCAGACTTAATACTTTCCCCAGCATATGAAAACCATGCTCTTCCAAACTTATCGTGGCCTCAGCAGAATTAGTTTTATTCATGCCATCCCTTTCCATACTCCAAGACACCATTCATATGCACACCAGCAGACCAGCTCGCCCCGACAGTTCTGAATAACGCATACCCTTCAACGCCCATTTCAGGGCACAATGCTATCCCACCAAATTTTCGTTACAGGTATAATAGAGTTTTACGTCCTACACCAGAAGTTCTCGTTCCTCTGGTTTGCTGGCTACACTCCTTGCATTACCGTGCAAATATCTCAGCCCTTGCCACACCCAGCTTTCTGGCTGTTTTAGCTCCATACAGCCTTTTCACCAATTACTTATCCAATTAATGTTCTCATCAAGTGCAGCACTTTCCTCCTCTATGCTATCCATCACTTCCCCCTCTAATAATATTCTTTATGTTGCTCTCTTGTTCTCCTCTGCCCGTGTACAGACATGGGGATGAATCAGGTTTCTCCCACAAACTTCTTTTCATTCCTTGAAGTTTTCCTCATCGTGTCAGGCCAGGCAGTCCAGTGAGACCTACACTGTACCTGCAGGTGCAGAGCCTACCTACTGAGAAGTGTTATATTTATAAAAATCCTTCTCCTAGCCATGTAACAAATATTCTTCAGAAATCCAGTCACTGAGTCGTCATCATCATCCTAGTGCATCCTCCATGCAATACCTTAAGATTGCTGACTGATATTAGAGCTAAGAGGATAAAAACCTTGTTTTGCACTAAGGTGATATTTCAATATCCCCACAAGTCAAGCCTTCAGGGCATTTTGAATAAATCCAAATATTAACGTTTTTACCTAGCTATTCACTTTGGTTAACCTCCAGAACTTTACTAGATCCCTCTAGTTCTTCACATTTGGTCAAAATTAGCTCAAAAGGAAGAAGAATAACAGCACAACTACAAAAGCAAACTTAAGGACATCCGCATCCCTAATAACAAATTTAAACGGAAGTTGCATCAATGACACGGCTTAATTTTGGTGTCAGAAGAAACCACCAACAGATTTTTGCCTGGCTTCCCAACTGCAAATATACAGTCACAGAAACTACCCAAAAGCCTTCTAAAAAGAGCACCAAACGTGTTCTTTCACTTGTCTGCGTGCAGCGCAGTGGGGAGAGGGTTAACTAAAGCACAGTTTCAAAGTTTAAGTGTTAAACTTGCTGTAGTATCTCCACTTAAAAATATATTTAGAACAGCTTGTTCCTGTAAAATACCGATGCTACTATTTTGTAGCACCTCTAACTAAAATAGCTTAAAACTCAGAATGACGACAGACTTAACGCTGCGATGACAATGCTGTGAAGTTCATGTGATTCTCTACCAAGCAAATTACGTAGCTCAATGGCAAAAGAGCTTCTTAAAACAGTTTTTGGGCACAGCTTAGTCATGCCATAGAGACAGGAGTTTTGAACTGTGCCATGCTTTCACATTCCTGCTGCATTGTTGTTAGGGGAAAAAAACAAACAAACAAACAAACAAAAAACACCTTCAGGTCCCTTCTCTTTTAAGGTACATAGAAAAAGAATTGCACTGGCCAGGTTGTCAAGAACACAAATGCGAATGCTCGTATTTGTGATTGTGTTCACAAAAAAATATGTATTTTTTAAAAAAGACAGCTCAGTATCCAGCAGCTTTAGCAGAGAACCACTGCTGGTAGGTAATAGGCCCCTGAAAACATACATAAGCTCGTGAAGAGTAAATACACCAGCTTGCTTGGCAGATCAAAGTTCTCCACGTAAGCACATACGGCATAATCAGAACAGGTAGCAATAAACCAAGCTCTCTACCTAGTCCAGCAGTGTCACCCAGAACAGTTTGAGTGATACACTCATACAACCAAAACTGTAATTCAGAATCTAACCTCAGGCCTACGTGTCATTTTGACTTAATTGCAACGTGATTTTTCCCTGCCATGAAAGTCTCTTAGACGACCAACTCTCTTCACCTCCAGCATACCTACTCAGGCTGTTAAACCGAAGTGCAACTCTGACAACTGAAAAACGTGTTTGCAGCATTAGCCCCACAACTTGAAAAAGTTTATTAATAAAGGGGTGCGTTTCTATGGAACAATGTCTACTTCCAAATAAAAATAAGCAAGTGATCTTAGAAGAAAAAAGGAGTTAAACTACTGCTGAAAAACAAGGTGGCATTAGGATAAGTGGTCTTCTTAGCATTACCTGGGCAGTCAACTTCATCACTCTCGTCCTCACAGGTGGGCCATCCATCACACTGCCAATTCGAAGGGATGCACTGGATGGTACCACTCCGACACGCAAACTGCCCTGGGGTGCAGCGGAGCTCTAGGAAAGAAGAAAGTTGTGTTTTGTTTAAAGGGTGATTTATCCTCTAAGTCTAAATACATATAAAGTAAGTGTAATGGATAAAAGCTCTGGATAATGCAGCCTGCTAAAAACTGCCGAGCTTCAGATCACTTCCGTATTTCAAACTGGATGTTTATAGCTTTAATAGACAGGAGGGCCTGCGTACAGCGTTTGTGAAAGAACTCTATCAGACATCCGTAGTAAAAACTTCCTCATAAAAACACCACGCAAGATCTATTTGGCAGATTTTTGGTTCAAGCAGGCACACACACTGCAGTTCAGCTTTCTCTATGGAAAACAGTGTTCTGACCTGACCACGGTAGACTCTACTCCTACATTATCGTCATTTAGAAAGAATAAGGATATCATTTAGCAGTAGGTTTTCCACTTACGACATACTAACAGGAATACAAGTCGATAACATGAGAACAAAACATTTTCTCAGATTTCTGAATGGAATTTTCAAAACCACTTCCTTAAAAATGACACCGTAGTTTGTCTTAAGTCTGTTCCTTTCACATATCTGAAAATAAGATGATGTCTTTCAGACAAAAGGAGGAAGGGAAATCCACATTAGCATAATGTTCCCAAGCCCAGTTCTAGCTGGAGAAGTTGCAAACTCAGGGGCCCAGCAGCAGCCATCACCACAGGGCTCCCCTTTTACTCCGTGCCATGTGCTTTAGACAACTTGCTGACTTGCCTCAGAACCGAAGTTTAACAAAAACATGCTCTGGTAGCTTTTACATGCTAGATTATGCAATGAACTCAGAATGCGATTTCCACTCCAAGCAGTACGTATGCCAGGCCCCACCCGGACTTGCACAATTGTCCAGCCCAACTTCGAGCTATTTCGCAGAACTATTTGTAAAACAATTTCCATATTGATGAACCTGTTTTCACTTTCTAGCTTAAACTCTTTTGTAGAATTCCTACGTATCAGCAGATCCTTTAAAAGAAATTGCCAGTATCTGCAAACCTGTAGTGCCTGCTGCTACAACAGTACTACCTACTTGCCATCATCACACTGTCAGTCCTAATTAGCATTATAAAAAGTACGTTTTTTGTCAATGCTTTTTTAAGTATCAATTCCATCCATCAAATGCCAGAATCTAATAATTCAGCTTAATTTTGTGTTCCTCGCTATATTTTGCGGGGAAAATCTGTCTACACAAACGGTGCGCAACTCCAAGCTTGTTTGCAGACTGCAGGCCTGCGAGTGACGACGAGCGTCGACGCGCTCACCTTCGCACCAGACCATCACCGTGCATCCTTCTTCATGACGGTGGCTCTCAGCACTTTGATAATGTCAGTTAGGATATGCCTAGAGAACTAGCACATCTTATTAAAAATAAAAATCAAACGAGGTTTATAAAGTAATGCGCACTCAGCCCTGACTTTGAAAGAATGAAGCAGGTAACTGAGGCAGGTATCTGTTTTGACTGGTGGGGGGATGAACCTCGAAGAAACTTACGATACAGATGCATGTTCTCTCATCCACAGTTTACAGCTTAAGAGAAGAAGCTCTATTGCAATTGTCACCTTCCCAAAATGCACCTCTGAACTAAATCAAGAAAGAAGTTACATTTAAGTTTCTGGACAACATGGCCATGCAAAATAAGATAAGTGATCACCCGCTGTCAGCCAAAGCCATACCCACATACCTGATAATTAGTATAGGATATTGCTAACAGGCTTATTGTTTGATAGTAGACTCAAATCCACTTCTTTTGAAGACACCCATATATTAAAACAGAATTTAACAGTGCCTGTTTCTCTTCAAATCCCAGACCTGCTCTTCTAGAAGAATAGAAGCGGACACGAGCTCTTAATGCACCACCTACTCGGAACAAACACCCAGGTCACCAAAGCACAAAGAGCTCAAGCAGACCTGCCTGACTGCTCCCGGCAGCAGCACGCCACAGCAGAACGAGGAGCGCTCTGACCCAGTTAGAGTTTTATTCGATCCCAACCGCTGACAGCAAAGAACACAGCGGAAATATTAAAAACGAGCAAAATAAAATAAAACCAAGAAACCGCCACCACCCCACACACCCAGCAGCTTAGGTCACACATGATGACTTTTTTTCCAAATAACACCCAAAGTAATTTATTTAGTCTGGAGAAGGGAAGAAAGTTTGTGATTATGGGAATAAAAGGTTAAGCTTCGCTTGCACAACGTAGCAAGAAAAAAAAAATATATATATATATAAAAAAAATACAACTTAAGTTGAAAATTAAACTCAAATTTCCAGTTCACAGGAAAGCATCGACTCAATAAATCATCACAGCTTGTTTTACCTCGTTTGCACAGCATCAGCAAGAAGCATAAAGTTCCTTAAGAAGTTCAACCACTGCCTTTCCAAGAACGGAACTTACACCGGAGCCTCTGGTAGACGCTTTCACACATGAGAGGTTGCTTCCAGCCCAGCTACAGGTTTCCATTACACCTTCCCCCAGCAATGGCAAAATGTAATTCAATGCTTCAAATGAACCCATTTAACTTGCTTGTTGCTCGATTTCAATGGAAGTCACACAGCTGAGAGCAAAGCTGCTCTGCAGCCCTTCATTTCGCAGACAGCGCCCAGGAAAGCCTGCAAAGCGTACTTCGGGTCTCTGCAGTTCTGTATTTGCTACTACTATTCTAGGTACGTTTACATATGACAGGTTCAGATAAATAGATGGCCCCATCCCCAGATGATTGTCATTGAAACCTGCCAGTTACGTGCCATAACGTGGCTGCTCCCTGCATTACGGGCACTCCTCTATGAAGGTCTATACACGGGGGGACACAAAACTCATTAACACACGGGTGGGGTTAACCAGCTGGGCATTTGGTCCCGACGGAAACCACACCACGTCAGAGGCACTCGTTATTTCACAGCGAGGAGCAGGAGCTGCTGGGCGATTCTGCTGCAGAGAGAACAGTGACACTAAAAGGAACGGTGCAAAACCCAGTCTCCAGATGCTGAACACACTGCCCGTAACGCTTCCTGAGCTACCCTAGCCCTGAGCCCACACCTCCCTGCATTATCGAACTGCTTTATTCATTGTGCAGTGTCTGGAAGAGCTTCAGCTTAATTGTTCTGCTTCTATGTGCTGCCCATCGTGGCTTAGCACGAAAGACAAACACCACGCAACACCTGAGGAAACCTACCCGCCTCTCGCGCCTGAACTCCCCAGAGGGGGCTCCACTCGCTGGGACGTCCTCGGTGACCTGCTTCTGTGCCTACAGCCATATTCGTGCCCACGCTGTTCGCAGCCCTTGACGGTAACTTGCAGCAAGAGAGGATGAGGAAGAAAAGCATCTCAGATAGCAGCTCCTCACTCCCTGCTCCAAAACAACAAAAAGCGGCACCGCACACACCTATTTGCTGCCAACTGTTGAAGCAGAAAGATTTTCAATATTGTTAGGAATTAAGAAATGCAGTAAGTTCGGCTACCACCAGGCACCTGTTGCAGCAGAGGTCCAGACACAACATCACCCAGTGGTCAACAACTGGCCACAGGTCAAAACCTAGAGAAACCACCTCCTGTGCTTACATACAATATGGCGAGTTAAGTCAGCAGAATTAGGATGCACATAGGAGCTCCTAGCATAAAAAGGTACTGTTTCTTGTAAGAATCAAAAAGTCTTTTCTATGGTACAGCACAAAGTTTAGTACCCAAGTCTCACTTTATAGCAATCAAATGTACCTATTCATTGGGATGAAGCAGCAAAGCAAACGGTGGGAACAGCAACAGTTGTAGCTCTTTACATCGCATACATTTACAAACATTACAAAGTTCAAGGGTGCGAGAATGCGAAAACACTTCAAGCAGCAAGGTGTTGTTTTAAGCCTTCTCCACTTCGCCATCTCAAAGCACTTCTAAAATGTTAACCCTCAATCTTGCCAGCTACTGCATCCTTCCGTCAGTGCGTAAGCTGAAGTGCAGGAAAATGACACAGCTGGCCAAAGGCTGCCACCTACGCGACGAGCCTGAGAGAGGGGCCAGCTCTCCTGGCTGCTGCTCCCCTGCTCTCCCTCCAACGCCCCGCACCTTACCGGCCCACCAGCACGCTCCGACCTGAATGCACGTTTTCCTTTCAGAAATATCATCCACTAAGCAGGTATTGTTTGGCAATAGTTTACCTGTTCTCTCTAGCAGCACCTAAGAGCTACAAATTGGCCAACGGGAACAAGGAACAAAGAACTCCTTAGCTTTATTAAAAGAGAAAAAGAAAAATCAGTCAGACTTCGTACCAGTTCTACAAGCTTAACACAGAGCACAATATTCAGCTTGCTGTTGACTAAAGGCCAAAAAAAAAAATATTGATTTCATGGGACGCATCATTAGATAACGTAATCCACCCTCAGGAGTCACTCACCTGAAAGCAGCTTTGCCAAAGCCAGTGGCAGAGCGGTAATTTGAAATTTAAAACAAAACTTACAACACAGTTGGAAACTTAAACACCAGAAATGCCAAGCAAGATTACAAATAAATGTAAACAATGCCATATAAACAAGTCTCCATCTCCTTTAGCTGCCAAATATTTTTCCTAAATTAGTCACTAACAAAATCCACAGGATTTTTGACTAATATAAAAATCCAGGTTTCATGGGGGGGGGGGGGAGGAAGTCCTCAAAGTGGCTGTTCACACTGCCACAGAAAGCTTTTGTTGCAGCAAAGATTTCCACAATGCCATGTCTGACACCAGATGTTTCACTGCACCCAGCATGTAGTTCAACACAGGGTTCAATGAGCTTCCTCCCCCCCGCTTTTATGGCACACTAATTTCCAGAATTTCTGCTAAGAACTCATAATGGTCATTTACACATTATCTTCAAGCAGGAAGACTGCGTGACAGATGGATAAAACAGCCACCCGCCCACTTTAACTTCCAGCACCGTTTCGCAGGTTTCATAAAACAAACACCTTGTCTCTGTTATAAGAACGATCCGGGAAGCCCTCCTGGGTTTAATCATCTCATTTAATCTTTCTGAATAATTGAAGATGCTTCCCTTCTGGGTCCTGTACACGTGCAAGTCGCAGCGCAATGATCCTGCAGCAGATGTGCACATGGAGTCGGTCAGCGTGCTGCCCTGGGTGCTACGCTAACTGCAACCTCTATTTCCTGTATGTATTTCATTATATTTCATTTCAAGCCTTTCAGAGGTGTGTTTGGACAAGGACACCACTTACTTTCTTTGAAACTGGAACTAATTTCCTGCTCATCTTTCTCCTTTTTCATGCAAGGGAGCACAGGGATAATTAGTTCCTCAAAAGAAATGTTGTAATCGAAAGCAAGGCTGAGAGGATCCATATCCAGTACCTGTGACCACTTCTCAGCACAGTAAATCTCATTTAGAGCTTCCAATATCAAATCAAGACTGTAACAGCCACAAGGAACAAAGTGTTGATTCAATACAAGTCCACCTTGCTAGTGCAGTTTTCTGAATGAATTTGGTGAGCTCGCTTTGAAACGGCAAGCGTCTGACCACATCAGATGTCTGTGCACGTTAAGCCAGACCAGCTGCGGGTTGCTCCCCTGCAAGCAGAAAAAGTGCTCCAACAAATGCAGCAGAAATGCAGTGTTCAGCTCTAGCATCAGTTAACGTGGGGGCGTCTGCCCACCCAGCTAATAGACTTCATTTACTTAGCTCCTACAGAAGACTCCTTCTGATCACACTTGGATTGCAGGTGCTTTTTTGGGCAGCAGCAGAGCTACTTCCAGCCCCGTGCTAGCAGAGGCTGCCCTGCAGACAGGGCTGGGAC
Source organism: Oxyura jamaicensis (assembly GCF_011077185.1). NCBI lineage: Eukaryota > Metazoa > Chordata > Aves > Anseriformes > Anatidae > Oxyura > Oxyura jamaicensis. The sequence continues at coordinate 9,368,050 of NC_048907.1, forward strand.
CGTCACCGCACTGCTGTAAGAAAGCATCCATCACCGAGCAGAATCACAGCTCTGCCCCACGACGAGCTGCGCCAGGGCACGGCACGGAGACATGAAAAGCAGCAGAGGTGGCAGGAGGTCTTTGCAAGGGGCAAAGCCCACCAGGCTCTGAACATTTCTGCCAAGTAACACAAGCCAGTTACCATGGACCTTTCTGGTCTACAAGAACTATGTACCCATCAAAACACTTCTGAGAAAACAATCTGAGGTGACAGAGTGTTTGGAACGGTCTTACAAGTTTATTTAGCCTTCCTCAGTTCAAGACCAAGATATAAAAGAAACTCAGCCCAATGAAATTCTACATCCAATAAAAGTGCCAGAGGTTCTGTTTCAGGTGTATATATAATAAATATCTCCCATAAAGCACTATGTGAACACATCAGAGTTTTCAAAGTCCAAATTTCAACCTTATATTTCCAAGACCCTGATGTTTACCATGTCCAGGACCCAGCGAGAAAACAAAACACTTGAAAGCAGAATCTCCTAAGCCAGAAAGGTATCGCTGACACACGCCCCTTACTTTTGGGCCACACGTTCCTAACTCCAGTACGTAACCCACGAGTGGGACAGCACTGTGAGTTTGCAATTTAGGAAGTCAGTATATGCATGAAACCATACAGCAGGGGAGCTACAGCTCTGAACCGAAGCCTACAAAATACGAGACCCGTTCCAGGAGAGAGCTTTGATACAGAGATTAAATTCAGCGACTGCAGTCGCTGACGGTGGAGCCCTGGGTTCTTCTAGTCGCAATGACTTAACTTCTCTTTAATAAAGCGATTCATCAGTCAGTAAAGTCTGATATATGAAGATACTCTTGGTAGCTAACACTACTGATGCGTGTTAGCTTTTAGTGTTTACACAGCTAGCCTAGATTTGAATCTATTTCAGTTTTTAAGACAAATAAATGGCACTTTTCATCTCCTGTGTTAATTATTTGTTCTTGTCTGCTGAGCTTCATTTGTATCGAAATTGAAATTTGATTAAATGCACAAAACCAGCATTTAATGTTATTTCAATTATAAACTATTACTGTAACTGAAATGCATGAAATGGAAAAGAAACTTCCACACAAAGCCACACACTTCCAACCTTTAATGAACACTGCAAGTTGTGTGTGTACCTTGTTTACTTCGCTTATTTCGTTCAGATTTCTCAAGACAGGATCTGGTAGATCCTCTGGCATAGCATTTATTTAGTCTGAAGGAAAACAAAAACAATTCCTGCTTTCGCAATGGAAGAGTTGCTCATTGTATCGAACCGGATGAATCAACCTGTAAGAGAATATTCCGTTCAGATGTGAAGAGGCAATTACTGTTATCAAAGCTGATTAAGTGTTAACAAAAACACCAACTACGAGTGCTTAGGCCAGTAACTCTTCTTATTCAGATTGGGTTTTGCCCATCAGGTCGTGCTTGTATTTTATCGCAATAAACCTACACACTTGGGTTAAGACCTGTACCTACATGTTCCACTATGGTTTCAATTCTAACACATTTAAGAATGAATGTATTGAAAGTTAAAAAGACTTCTTAAGACTTTCTTAAATCACTGATTCTGTATTTCCTGACCCACAGGACACTGTGTGAGCATGATTAGATCCTGGTATCTTCAGCAAGGAGTCTAACCCCCTGAGTCCCGAACCCCTGGAGATTTTACCCAACACCACCAGTGCTCAATAAACACCTGCAAACAAGCATCGGAAACAAACAAAAGCACGCTCCCTAAGCATCTTCATCACAATACACACAGCCCCAGAGCTAGTATTTATGCTCAGGAGGAAGCGTAACATAACCAGTACTTCTCTAGGTGGGTATTTACTGAAGCAAGAGAAACTTAAAATATTCTTGACAACTCCAGCACAATACCACAAACGGTTCTCTTCATTTAATCCTCATTGGAGGCATGAAGCAAACAAAAAAACCTCTCCTGAAGCCAGTCCGCTGCACTTGAAAAGCAATTTTCTTGATTGGGGCTTCTGTCGGCCCCACGGCCGAAGTTCACTGGAGCAGGTACCGAATGCGGTACAAAAGTGCTTCTGTGCCAGCACGTAAAGAGCCCGACAGCAGCCCCGATGGATGGCGTGTGGCAGCGAGAAGTGACTTGCTGAAGGAGCGCTTTTAATGACAGAAGTGAGGCGAAGTGCACTTGAGGATGCTCCGACACGCAATCCTTGAACAGGTGTGCTTGTTTTTTTAACTGGTCTTTGAGGTACCGAGCACCCACCACCCCATGCAGACTGCTCTCAGAAAATGAAGCCGTACCTAGACGGTATTTCCTCTCAGCTACAGATCACAGAGAAATGTTCCTTACCCACTGGTCCCTTGGCAGGTTTCTTAATGTCACCTGGCAAATCTTAACGCCATTACTTGTTTTTGCATTCACCCTCACGCTACTTCCTAGTGTAGCAGGGTACATACAGGACTTTATAACAAAGCTGCAGCAGGAAAAAACAGAGTATGATAACAGCACCTTATTTTCAGAGAAGAAAATTGTTTGTGAAGCTCACAAGTCACCATCAGACAATTATTCATGCCATAGATGAAATACTAGAACAAAACTTCTCAGTAAAATTGTTGCTGTTGACTCTTTTTCAAATTAAAAGCCTACAGAAGCACGGAGTGCTGCACCTCTGTCAGCTCCACAGAGATGCAATGCTCACCCATTCACCCGTGCTACCGAAGTTGTGCCTCGGCACGACCCTCGGGTCACACAGCTTTGGTTGTTCATGGCCTACGCGTGGTCAGGAGTATGAACACCCAAACGGGCACAGCACGGAGCCCAGGGAGCCAACAGGGCCCTGTGCTACACCACAGAGCCAAACACAGCCAGTACCTCCTCCCAGTTCCAGCACGCCAAAATTAGAGACTCTAACCTTAATGTCCCTACAAAATGGTATCATAAATTCGAAAATAAGTGTATGTTACAGGCATCTGACTTTTCTGTGTGACCTCAGCATGCAGTTTCATGAACTAAAACTGTGACAGCACTCCAGCTGAAAACCCTAAAACCTAATGAACAACCCTAATGACCATTCTGCATTACTCCGCGTTCTGTCACACTAAGTTATGCTGAATGACCCTAAAGGTCCATCAAAAGGTCTTACATCACGTTCAGGAACATTAGCAGACTACTTCCCCTTGCCCCCCCCCCCATCGATAACATACCTACACCCTGCATGAGCTTGGAACTGACCCAGTTTCTTCTTGCTCACAAGTGTCATTCACTTCGATTCATTGTCTGCTCTTTGTCTGCAGGGTAGATTCAATGCCAGAAAGGATTTTAAAAAAAAGAAAGAAAAAAGAAAACACACACACACAACACAACCTTAGGCAGTGCGAGAGACCCGGCACTCAGCCAAGGCAACAACATCAGAGCTTCTTGAATGGGAAGCCTGGCTGTGATTTCCTAGGTCTTAGAAAATACAGACTTTGTGTTTCATCACTGTGGCCACTTACTTATTCCTAAGATTGAAAAAGAAAAAAAAAAAAAATCTAGTTCCCAATTCCCCAGTACTGCTAAAACCAAACAGCAAAACAAATTTGCTATTTGAACCGAGCTAAAAGACTGAACTATGCAATGCAGCACTATAGGCTGAAAAACATTTTATTGCCCTAACAGTGAGGGCAGCAGCTAAGCAAAAGGTCGGCTTGTTTGTTTTTTTTCCTAAAAAACTGCAATATTACGATAATAAGTAGATAGGGAGAAGGATAGAGCAAAATGCAGCACTGGTGCAAGAAAGCATTCAATACAAAGCCAAAGCCACAGGTACTCAAGAAACCTTTCATATGGCCCCAAATTGAAGCCCACATTTCCACTACACTAACAACCTTGTTCAGGACTTGTGATGTGTATGTAAAGCCTGAGGTGGGACTTTAGGTTTTAGTACAGAGACCTAAACCCGCACAGCCCCAAATTTTTGCCCCTCTCCACTGCGGTGGCAGGCGATCTTCCTAGAGCATAGGAAGTTTAGGGACGTGGGAAACGAGCCTGCTGGAGTCCAGCTTTCTCAGACCCCCACTACTTAGGGACCACGCTCATGCACCTTCAGAAAACTGCGCTATGCCTCACAGCAAACTTAAACGCAGGCACATACAATGCATTCATTTGCCTGACAAATGCAGCAACAGACAAAAAGTCCATTAAAAACAGGTAACAGTAATGCTCAGCAGTTCGTCAATTCTGTTGAAGAAAAAAAGCACCGTAAAAAATTGCCTTTACCCCTTGCAGTCCACACCCCCAGGGCAGGACAGACAGATTATCCCACGAACACCACAAATACTTAAACTGACGTGGCTATCTGGGTGCCTCGGCTTAGCTACGTCCTGGTTCCATCCCCAGTCCTCACACCTCAAAGCTTTGCCTTCTAAAATCAGCTTTTATGCCAAGATCCTCATATTGCCACGCAACTAAATACTTTAAAATCTTTTATTAATGTACACGGACCCTTCCTGGGTATTTTCATTTTTTTTTCCACGGAGCTGGGGTTATTCTGAACAAGGAAAAGGCATCTTGTTCTCAGCTCTGCCTTCAAAAGCTTGGCAGCATGACCCGCACCTCTTTCCTTAAGAAGACATCTGGACTGCGCCTCCTCCGGTACGACCTCCAGCACATCCAGAGCCACCTGGGACTGCAAAACCACACAGCAGAGCCAGCAGCCCCCGAAGGAGCAGGCTGGTCATCAGAGGCATTTGCATACAAGCACCATTCGTCCACAGTGTGCAGATGGTGCTTGCTGGAACGCCCCTCAAAAGAGATCTAGAGAATCTCCTGCTAAAAGCAATCCAGACAGCACTGCTAGACCTTGTAACCTGCTAGGTGCCTACCTACAACTGCCCCAGAAATTCTAAACGTGTTAGAGCAGCCCCTCTCCTCCTCCAAACAACTGCACGTATCCTCAGGGTTAGGCAAGTACACACGCTATCAGGGCACTCTGGAGTCATGGCTAAGGCACAATATTTGTTCTTACGCAAAGCTTTGTTTCCACCTAGGAAGGACCACCAGGGAAAGAGTATTCCCCATGACCAAGTAAGCTGTAGGTGTGAAAAAAGTAGCAAGAAAACAACGCTTACTCTACAGAGACAAGAGTTTTCCACAGAGGAGAGGAAAGCTTAAATCCAAAGTTTTATGTGAACTACACGAGTATTTTCTTTACGTCAGGTTTCAACAAGAAGAGTATTCAGATGAAACACGATAACAGCAATTCAAGAGCTATCAGAGCAATCAAGGCTAATTTGTAGCCACCGTTAAACTGAACGTAGGAATTGCCAGATTTCAGGAGTATTAGGAAGCTGTCCCATTTACTTCCAACAAGACAACACGTGTTTCTGCTTTGCAGGAAAACAGAAAAGCTAATGTCACAACATCTTTTTTCAGTACAGGATTCAGAAGCTTTTAAACATATCCTGAAACTTTCAATCCAAGCAAATTCAGTGGAAGTGCAGAATTTAAGATCAGGCATGTACTCGGAATACCTTGCTGCAGTAGTTTTTAATGCTAAGTAAATAGGTAACAGAATTCTACCTACGAAGTCAGGTGTTTTTAATCACACTGTTCTCCAAAAACTAACCCCATTTCTTAATTTTAAAACCAAATGTTCATGGAAGAAGCTCTTTCCAGGGCCCTAAAGGTCACAGTTTTAAACAAGAAATATGGTCTTAAACAAGAATTTAAGATTTAGGGGAGACAGGGAACTGCCCAGCAGGGTTGGTGCACCACCGAAGCATTTGGACAACGCTCTGACACATGGCCTGATTTTTGGGTGGTCCCGTGTGGAGCCTTGAGTTTGACTCAATGATCCTCGAGAGTCCCTTCCGACTTGGGATATTCTATGATCCTACGATCTATATGCATGAGCACTATTCAAATGCAGCCCACACTGACAAAGCTTTCGCTCCTGCTTCGTTTTTTCCTTCACATCTTGCACCAGGCTTGAGGAGCAAGCGCCCAACACTTGAAAGCAAAAATTTGATACACAGAAACATTCTGACCTCGCATTCTGAAAACACATTTTATCCTTTGCAAAGTAGCTGGTGCAGAAGCTGTCATGTACTGGAGCAAATGGCTCGTGCCTTGAATAGCATTCCAGCGCTCTGGCGGGGCTGAACACGACAGGAATGCAGCCAGAGCTAGCCCCTGGTGCGGGTGTCCGCGGTGTGCGAGACCGCGTGCTGCCTTACTCCGCAGTGAAACAAGTACCTGGAGAGGAGTTTCATATATCAAATCCCTCAGCTTCCACCAGAAGTCAGCAAACAGAAGCCCAGCATGCTCACAAAGAGCTGCCTGGCCCGTTCAGAGCGGCGGATCGCTCCCCACGCCTTCTGCCTGCTCTCGCACTGCCAGCGCCCTGCAGCTCCTCGACCAGCTTCCATTATGCAAGCGTGTCAGGTACCGCAGCACGGAGCTTCGGCTTCGCCCTTTAAAAGCTGTCACATCAACAGAAAAATTACTCACATCCCACCCTGTTGTGCTTAGAAAGCCAGAGATGAGCACTTACACAACGCAGCATCCTTGGGCGATTTCTCTCTGCTCTGCCACCAGACCTGGGGGGTGCTTCTGAATAAGTCTTTGCACTCGGCTGCCAGTGCTGCAAGATTCCCAGTGCATCCAGCTTTTCATCATTCATTCCAAGATCTCAGTAACGCAGCACCTTTATGTTACTGCATCTTAGTCGGTAAGGAGCACTTTAGGCGTAGCAATTTTACAAATTCAGAAATCAAAACCTGCAGTTTTAACTAGTCCTAGAATAAAAAAGTTGCAACGTGTTTTACAAGCGTGGCATACACAAGGTGAAGTGCACAAGCTCAAACCAAGCAGGTGTCAGAAGCTGGATGATTTTTGCTTTGTTTTTAAAGTGTAGAACAAAATATGTTGCTCTTAAAGCGGAAGAAATCCTTTCTACTCGAATAGCTAACAGAATGTGAGCACAGACAAAGCAAATCCATAAATACAAATGCGGGACAACTCTCACCCAGAGCTGCATCAAATCCCTCCCTGCTGCCCATGCCGTGCTTGGCTCCAGCTCCCTCGTGCTCAAAACTCGGCCCCGGGGACGCTTCGGCACTTCAGTCGCAGCACCCGAGGCTGCCGCAGGGAAACCCAGCTGCGGCCAGCACGGAGACTGCTCATCCCTCTGCGAGAAACGGCACTGAGTGCAGTTTTTTCTACCAGCTCTGGTCCCCACGAAGCCTCACTGTGCACCCCAAGTAATTCAGCCCAAATAGGGAGAGGTATGGAGAAGCACAGCACAGGAGGAATATATGAAGGAGAGGATACAACACAGGAAGCAGAGCTCATAAATTAAAGTACAACAAGAAGAAAATCGGTAAGTTAAAGGACAGAAGAGCAGGGAAAAGCTAAGTGCAGTCGAAGAGTCACGTAACTCACGCGCAGCTGAACCCACCTTTCCGTGCAGAGCTGGCTGACGGCTGTCAGGCACCAGTCAATAAGCAGTGGAAACTAAATTTACAGCTAGATCAACCAGGTTTAATTTTAATTAACTTGGAAGCTGAATGTTATGTTGTTTTGCTAATGTTAACGAGGCAACTATCAATTCCCATTAAGCTTAAGAAAATTTGTACTTCTCAATAAGCTAATTGGTAGGCAAACGCTGACAACCTCCTTAGGAGCTCCGTATAACCAACGTCATTAAGATGCTGTTATCAAACACAGCATCAGCAGGCGGACCCTCCAACACAAAGATAACACCAGAAGTGTCATGGGAAACCACGCCGTGCCGGAGGGTTTGACAGGCTGGGGAACGTGGATTAAAGGTTAATCCTGAACCCGCGTTTTCAAACAACTCAGCCGCTGGAGCTGTGCTACAGCTCGTCGATGACTTAACCAAACGTTCCGGTTCCTCCTCGATTCTCGGCAGGTTGTCCACAAACGGTTCCATCGGTGCAGCTGTGTCAGGGCTTGTGTCTGACCCATGGTGGTACATAAACCCTCTGCGGAGAGGCAGCCTGGAGCAAGGACGGGAGGGACCATCACTGACTGAAAGCCGGTGGCGCTGGCACCAGGATGGGCTCGGGAAACTGGCAAACAGTTCTTTAAAACTGCCGCGCACGAGGGATACGCGTGCAGCACCGTATTTAGACAGGGATAATATGCTGCGACTGCAGGATGAGCAACAGATTGGCAAGTGGCTTTACCAAAGGAATCTGCTGTTCAGACTCTGTCACAGGAAATCATTACAAACGTGCTAGACAGCGAGTTACCCTTCGGGAACTGCCTGTGCGCAGATTGTGTCGGGACAGGCAGGGGGACAGCCTCATCTCTCAGCACCCCTCCTGGCCACGAGGCTCCAGCAGCCCGCGCTGCCACCCTCATTCACTGCGGGACACCGGGACACAAAGGGAGGCACGCGGCTATCGCCATCCCCCCGACAGCCATCCCCCCGTTCCCTGCTTTATTGCGTGACACTCGGGAGCAGAACGGGAACTCCTGCTAGCCGTGGCAGAAGTTATTTATGTGCACCCCACAGCGTGAAATGAAACTTTATAAAAGTTGCAAGAAATCACATTAAAAAAAAAAAAAAAAAAAAAAACAGCAGAGACTTGAGCATTACCCAAAGACAGATTCTAGAGATAGCTACTGCTCCTGCATTACAATTCAACAGCAGAACCAGCCCTAAATTAATTCCAGGAGACAGAAGGGTTCGTTGAAGCCTCAGCTGGTTTTCTGACATTCACCAGGGGATTTCACATCGTTCCTTCTTCGTACCTGAAGCCCTTAACTCTTGGATCGAGCTGTGCCATTCCCCCGGTGCCTGGGGAACACAGGGCACAACCAGAGGCTGCAGCAGTGCCCTGTTCTCTGCCACTCCTGTGCTCTGGCCTCATCTTACTCTGCTCCCAGATGTACCGAGGGGACAGAGAAACCACGTCTGTCAGAGTCCCCTTTCTGATTTTGAGAACCCAACCAACCCACACAAGCTGCCCTCTGTCTATGAATTCCTTTCTCCTCCTTTACTCTGCAGCCAGAGCAAGCAGCAAGCCCACTCGTGGCCCAGAGTTTGCGTGACCATTAACACCGGAATTACCAGCCTTGGAGCATCAGACCGGCTAACGAGGCCTGGCACCGCCTGCCCTGTGCCTACACTGGCAGCAGCTGCAAGGAAGAGTTTTCAAATCCATCACCCTCGCTTCGTGGCTTGTAACAACAGCAAACAGCAGAGCCCTGAAACACCGGGAAAAGAGAACGCCAATATGTAACAGGAGGAGGGAAAAACCAAGAGCTGGCAGGCTGAAAAACAGGGGGCTTGCGAGGGGGCAGGCCTACTTCCAGCAACACCGACTGAGGAGCAATAAAAAAAAAGCTGTCTCACATCACGCAGCCCTCGCTTGGGAATCCGGCTGAATACAGACAGGGACTACAAGAGCCTGGAACAGAATAAACACCACTCACCGCGGCTTTCTCTAAGGTCGAGGCAGTGAACAGAAAGCAAAATGAGGGTTTCTATTTGCTTGCTGACGAAATCTCTTCAGAGCAGAGGAAGGCTGCGCCTAGGTCACGTTTAATGACCGAGTCCTCGGCCGAATTCACTAATGCAATACAATTAGTCAAAACCAGACAAATTCCAGCCGAGCATACCAGTTTTATTGCGGGTGTGTCTGGACTTCTCTCCCCAGGAGCCGTGCTGTGTTTCAGCCCCACACCTACGGGCCGAGCACCAAGGCCCCGGCGAGCCCCCGCGCACCGCCAGCCCCACGGCACGCGGGACGTGCCCGCTTCGAGCCAGGGGTGTGGGGCTGCGTAAGGAGACGTCTCGCTCTGGCAAATGGTTCCGTACGCGGCCCATCAGATAAGGTGCGCCGAATTTTTTAGAAACAAAACTTAGGTCATGGAATTACTTCCTCTAGCCAGCTTTGAAGTGGAGAAAAAAGCTGCAAGGAGGAGAACTCCATTGGCTTTTAGCTGCCTGGTAAGTGCTCTAACAAGAGAGCCCAATGACCTACATTCACAAGCCTCTGTACTAAACCACTGTTACAAAATCCAGCATAAAGCCTGACCACGTTTAAGTGTTTTCCATTAGCAAGCAGCAGTATCTTGTTACAGAAACATGAAAACAAGTTATTGTCGTTAGCAATGATGACCTTAATTAATCCTCTAAACACTATTCTAAAATGTGCCGCCTGGATCATCTCAGGCTGCTTAAGCTCCGAATATTACTTAAAGACCCCCAAACCTTTGCTCTTCAGTTGTGTGACGGGATCCCGACAGGAACTTCTTACACATCCTCTAGCCGTGCTACAGAAGTGAATTCTTAACAATTTCAACCTCTGGCGCTTTTCAGACAACTGACAGAAACACACGAGTGTCTAAATCCAGTCTGACACCAGTACAGCTTACTGCAGCTCAGTGAAAACCGTCACTGAAATACTTCTTTACCTAAAAGCAACAGCTCTCAGCTCAATAACCTGAAGCAGATGTTTCCAGGTGTCCTGAAAAAGAAATTAAGCCAAACCCTACCACGGTAATGAGCTCAAACAGGTGTCTGAACACCAGGTACAGTCAATTTAGGCAGGGTTTAAACGAAACGCGATGGCAGTCTTTCCCTGTACACCCATGTAGTTGCAAAGGTCTGACACACTCAACTCCACATGAGCAGCTTCCACAGATAATGAGTAACGCCAGCTAAGGAGAACTGCTCTGCTAACACACAGAAAGGAACCTGCAACAAAATAAAGCAGAATAGCAGCCAAAACGAACAGTTGGTGGTCAAAACAGAAAGGGAAGGAAAAGGGAAGGAGAGACTCTGGGACAAACACGTCCAAGCTGAGATTCTCAAAGGCACAGAATTACCATTAAAAGCCCCCAGGCTCAGAAAAATGTAACTGCCTGTGGAACATTTAGGAATCTGCATCTCCACAGCCGGCGCTGATGGATGTTCCTGACGTTGTTAGTGATGGTGCTAGTGTAAAACTGACTTTTGTAACCAAGACAGAAAAATCCACAAAGAAAGGAAACATAGATTAGTTTTTAATAAATTAGGAGAGAAACTATCTCACCCTAAACGCAGAAAAAATGGGTTCCTGTAAACTCACTGCCTTTCAGCTCGCCTGAAAAGATACTACAGTTGAGGAGGCTTAAAAGAAGGTTTTATTTATCTGAAGAGCACAGCAAGAACACGGATACAAAGCTAGTGTCAAATTAACATGGAAGTACAAAGAGGTGCCTGATTCGCCGGGACTGAATTGTGAAGGGACTACACATTCATCTCCGAGTACATAAAGGCTCCCATCACTCTGCAGCACTCATTTGATAGCTCCAAGTACAGATTTAAGTTAAGCAAGCTGCAGGCATCCTTTGTAAACCAGTAAGACAGTTGCTACAATACACAGGTTTAAAGAAGCAGGAAGAAAAACAAACATCACCAGGAAAAATAAATTCCAAGCACTATTCTGCCTCTGTGAAGAAATCCATGCACTTGCCCCGAGGAGGCAAGGGAGGCTTCATTACCATTATCTTTGTTTAAAATGGGAAATTTGGTTCTGCGCATCCTTGCACGAACCAGATTTTCCCTATTTGCACCTTTTATCTCAGGATAAACCCCGACACTATTTAATCTGCTAAGGAGGTGATCTAATTGAGGTGGTACGTGAAGCAAGTTAAAAGCAAACCGTGGCAGAGGGACGCGAGGGTCACCTCAGAGAGACGACCCGAGCTCACGGCCGTCCCCGGGAGGAGGACAGGCACCACCATGGACAGCTCAGGCAGGGCGCTCCAGTAAACAGGATGGGCGAGGGCATCCCAGAAGGAATTCGGAAATTCCTCCAACAGCACCGAGTTCCAGATGCCACGCTGCACGTGGCTGCGTTACTTCACACGGAGGTGAACCGAGGTTCGTACCTGACATATGGTTCCACGCGTAACCGTGCGCGTACATATGGGACGACACATATGGCTCGAGCAGGGTTCAAGCGATGCATATGGAGCTGCTGCAGGGGGATCCTAAAGCTACAGGTTTCAAAGCCAGTGTTGTACAACCTGAGACAGGCAGTTGGGGTATGTTTACAAGCAGGATGTTTCTACCAGCGTAGCTATAAGACCACAGATCGCCAAAGCAGATACATTAGAGCAACAGTGAAGAAAAACCATTCACCTCAAAGGAGCCAAATTCAATGAAAAACCTGTCTTCCTCCATCAAGCATCAGCTGCTAACTGACATTCGATACCACACTAGAGCAACGACCGTTCTGACACAGCACGGGAAGTACCATTTTCTAGTTCTTAGGAGGCTACAATGCCCAGCTCCGTACCTCGGGGGTCAGGGCCAAACCTACCCAGCTGTAAAAGGACACGAAACCGTGAATCTCTGCTGAAGGCTTCCAGCTAGCAGTTTGGCCGCCCGTGGCACTTAGTGCCAGCTACAAAGGCGTTTGCCTGAAATCATTTTCACGTAGTATCTTCTCCCACGTAGGAGCCTCTCGCCGTAACAATACTAGCTAGGTTGGCAACTTTTCTTTTTGGCTACTTAAGCGCACGCCATAAGCCCTACATACACACACTGCGCTGCCAACGGTGCCAAAAAAACAAGATAAAACAAAGCAAGTCACACACACAGCAGTTTCAACACCCGAGTTAGTTATTTCAGCGAGGCTGCCTACACTGACCCAATTGTGTTTCAGCCATACGGAGAACTTGCTGGAGCACACTTCAGTAACACTGTTACATTTTATTAGTTTGGGCCATAAAAGTTATTTTGAAGAGAAAGGACACGGGAATTTCAAAGCTACCAGAGGAACGCTGCCGCTCTCACCTTCCTATTTACCAAGGGTGAGGATCACCCAGGAGGAACCTCCCTTTGCAACGGGAGGACAGCTTCCAAGCCTGCACAGCCGCCCCGCGCTCCAGCTGTCGGTTCTCTTTGGCAGGAGCAGTCGGAGACGGGCGAGAGCTCTGCCAAACTTCGAGGGAGCTCAGCACCCAAGGAGAAACCTGAAGCAAGCAGCGGAGCTGGAGAAGCGGGAGCTTCCAGCCAACAAACACCAATCGCTTCTGGAAGTTAATAGTCTTAGCATTTCAGACCACTGCGCCTGCCGCATGAATTCCGCCATCAAATTGGAAGAAGGAAAGATGCGAAGAAGCGAAAAGAGAAGTGGGAAGATGACACGAGAACCGAGACGCCACAAGGCTTTTCTTTTTGGAATAACCAAACGTCACACCGAAAGCGGGGGGCTTGGGGGTCACCGCCGCTTCCCCTCGAAGCGTTACCCCTCACACGGAGGCGAGCTGGGGTCCCGGCGCCCGCAGCACAGCGGCAGGTGAGCAAGGAGCACCTGACAGCTCCACCACGCCGCGGCCCCCCCGCCAACCGAGCGCAGGGCCCCGCAGCGCCCCGCCAGAGCCTTCCAACTTCCCGACCCCTGCCCTAACAGCAGAAAGCCGCCTCCAGCCTGCACGGGCGCTGCCGCTCCCCCGGGCACCTCACCTACACGCTTTCAGGGGCACGGAGCTCGGCAGGAGCCCAGCTCGGGGCACAACTTCCCGGCTGCGGCCGGCTCCGCCGAGCCCCCCGGGGCCGCACCGGGGGCAGCAGCGGAGGAGGAGGAGGAGGAGGAGGAGGAGGAGGAGGAGGGAGGAAGGCCCGGCCCCGCCGCCCCTACCTGGCCGCAGCGGCTCGGTGATGCTCAGCACCAGCAGGAAGAGCAGGAGGAAGGTGCCGCTGTCCGCTTTGGGCACCATTTATCCTCCGTTCATCCTCCCCCGGCGCAGCGCCACAAAGCCGCGGGGCGACGAGAGGCGGGAGGAAGGGGAGGAGGAGGAGGAGCCGCCGCCACCACCGTCGCCACCGCGGGCCCCCGGGCCGCACCG
>NC_048907.1:9726432-9786521 GCF_011077185.1 Oxyura jamaicensis
CATGGTCTGGAAGTGTATTGTCAGCTGCAACGTGCTTTATCTCCATTTATGGCATTAAATCTAATTTTTGGTGCCAAGTGCAGCATTACCCTTACAGTGACATCTATTAGAGACAGTTTCCCCTGAAGACTGCGATCTGACCAACAACCAGTTTGCGCTGTTCATTATTTTGTTTTATTGCAAAACCACCATGTTCGTATTACCGCTCCACTTCTTTAATTTCAAGCATTTTGCTAAAACGTAACCAGACAAGCACTGAATTACAGAAATCCCACACCCTGGCATTGTACTGGCTCCACTTCAGATGCTGCCATCCTTTCTTCCCTGTAGATTTAAAAGAACTGGGAACCAAATCCAAAATTAAAGCCACAGACGTGCCCGGTTAGCCTTCGGTCTGTGTAAGCTTAGCAGAGGCAGACTCCTCTCGCCATGCCAGCGCTGGCGTTCCTGCTGGGCACACAGCCCCTTCCCCCCAAAAGCAGACAAGGGGGAGGGGGTGGGACAGCAGCGTGGCACAGCGTGGAGCAGTTCGTATGGAAAAAAATCCCCAACTTCCCCTGAAATGCTGCGTCCTGCATGCCACAAAGGACAGCTGCTACCTTCTCACTTACAAAAACGTGACCCCAGCCAGTCAATGCACAGCCCCAGCGCTGTCAGATACCCTCCCACGCACCGCTTCTGATGGTCAAAGCCATTGTAGGGAAGCAGCCTCCCCTCCGCCTCAGGAAGGGCTGTGTTTGCCTTGTGCTCCAGCTAGGCTCAGGGTGGCTCTTGGAGGGGTTTGGTTGGTTTGTATGTTTGTTTGTTGCTTGGGTTCTTGTTGTTTCTTCGGGTTTGGGTTTTCTGTTGTTTTTGTTGGTTGCTTGCTTGCTTTTTGGTGGGGATGCAACCCAAGCTGCTGCAGACAAACACAGAGGTAGCACGGGTCCGTGTGTAACCATGGAGGAAGCAAGCACAAATAGGCAAATATTCGGAATAATATCAGAGTAGATGCACATGGAAATTTGCTTGGACTCACCTGGACTCCTTTCCCCCTTTCTAGTCCAACCAGTTCAGGGCTGGGGAACATCCCAAGCCTCTGGCATATGGTATTAGATACTCTGGGTTTTAGGTTGAAAACTACTGATAAATAAATCTCTTGAAATAGTACAGGTGGTGTCACATAGCCCCGGTCCCATTTCATGTGAACCTCAAAATTTGGAAGGGAAAGGGAGATTTTGTTTGTTTATTACAAATGAGAAACTGGAGTGCTTAATCAGCCATTTGCTGCATCTGCTGGGAGTGGAAGCTGGTTTGTCTGGCTATGGCCATGCCTTCTGCTCTGCTAAGGGAGAACCCTTGTGGAGCTTTCAGAAAGTCATAAAAAACATCTCAAAAACGCTGGACACAGCATCGTTACATGAAGATACCAGAGGTAGAACTGTGAAGCATAGTTCACCAATTAGGAAAGCCTTTTGAGATCCTAGGGTGGAAAGGATCTCTTTGCTGGTTAGGTAAATGCTTTAACTCCATGCTCCAATTATCACTCTTCCAGCAAGACCCTTAAAATATATTTGACTTCCATGACTGTCCTCTGTTGTTAGTTATACCGTCACACTGCTTTTAAATAACAGTGTGGTTTCCACTACTGCAGCACAATTAAGTGTGCTGGTGTTCTGTGCATTTGCTTCCTCTTACAAGTCACTGAATTATTAGCACAGCATTCAGCGCGATATCCTCGTGTACCATTAGCAGGGTGAATTATTAGACAATAGCGGCTACTACTGTTATTTACTGATGATTAAATGCTAATGGAAACTCAGCCCATCTTCAAAATATCATGTCCTTACACAGGTAGCGATGGAGAGGTACAGACAGATGAAATGATTTTTCCAGAATCAAATCAGTAGCAGACAGGTTCTCATGCTCACGTCTTTGTTTTAGACATAGCAATACTGATGTCAGAACGAAGATAAGGGCTAACAGCCCTCTCCCCTCGCTCAGGTGACTTTCTCCCTTGCTTAGGAGCTAAGTAATATCACTATGGCAATTACACCAGTCACTTAAAATGAACAACCAGAAAGTGGAAGACCCAGCAAAACTGGGACAAGCCAGCTGTCTACGGCTACTAAAAAGAAGTCCACACTTGGGGAAATACTTGAGACATTCCCTTTCCAGAGGCACCACCCATAATAACAGGCCAACAGTCTCAAACACCTCTGCATCTTGGATGGGTATGCAGAACCACATACATTTAACTGCTCTTTTTGGAGTTCACTTAAGAATGCTGCCAACTTGTAAACAGCAGAGGCAGTTTTGCTGCCAATACAATTTTTACCTAGAGCAAGCGGAAGTGCTTTTCCAAGAATTTCCAAGACGGTTGCGTCACGCTGTATGCTGGCACTGCACCATGCAACCCAAGGAGGAAAGACAAAAAAATAAAAGCTGCTGCTCAGCGCATCCTGAAGGGGATTATTTAGAATGACTTACTTATTTCCAGGAAGAGACTGGCAGTGCAAAACAGACCTCCCCCCCCAAAAAAAACCTGCAGGGGAATGCTATACCTGGCTTGTTTCAATTTTCATAACAATTTTAAAAACATTGTTGGAGAAAGTACAGTAAGAAAGGTAGCGTATCTGAAAGACAGGAGAGCGATCTCTTCTATTCTTCCTTGCCCACTATGAGTTTTGCAGCATACCGTAGTGTTAGTTAGTCCTTTGGCAACTTCACCATTCTGAAGCTTGATTAGAATTATGTGTACCATGACAGCATTTACAGCCCCTGCTAAGGTCAGGGTCCCGTTGTGCAAACATTTAAATATGATGAGCATTCATAAGATAAATACACAAGACAAACCAAGAACATTGTATTCTCCATACTTTAAACATGCAGAAAACTTAAGTTGCTTAACTTCCTTTATGACCATAGCATGGAAGATTTAAATCAGTGATACAAACTGAACCCAGAGTTCCCTAGACTACAGCTCACCCAGAAGTAAATGTGTGCATATGTACAAGCACTGCACCAATTCATAACAGTAAGTACCTAACACCAAGTTTTCAGGGTAAAATACTTCTCAAGTCTCAAGTTCCTTTTAAAACGGTCCCAGCCAAATACCACTCTGATGATATCTGAAGTACAAGACAGCTATCACTCTCACCCCCAAAATCCTTTTTGTTAGTGTTTTGGTACTTCAGTCCTGGCTGTGTACACTTCACAGACGTACATGCCCATTTGTATTTTTTAGTGGATTCCCTGCCATATACGACTTGGGTAGATATTTTTCTGCCTAGGAGGACATCCACGTTTTTCTTTGAAGACTGAGCATGATCATGTCATTAATATCACATTATCAAAGAGCATTTGAACTGCCTAGAAAATGAACAAAGAGCCTTTTTCAAGGACTTAAGAAGTTTGATGCAAAAAGTTCCACATGAGGACCATTCTGAATACTCTATATAAGGGTGAACAGAAACTGAGAAAAACAACAAAGCAACTCACCCTTCCAGAGGTAGGGGAAAGAGCATTATATAAAAACAGCCCGAGTTCAAGTCTCACTATACTCTGGCATAACTTCAAACATACTTTTAAATACCTCTTGTTTAAAAAAACGATGGTCTTCAATTGTATGTGTTTGCTAGTGAAGTTCTGAGGAAAGTTCTTTCCAGTTCCTACACAGAGAAAGCCACTACGTTATTGTTTCATCAAATTCTGGGCACTTAACTAACCTTCTGCATCAGTACCCGCTTGTAAAGGGAGAGAGGGGATGCTTTCTTCCAGTTTACTTTTAGTTCCATACCTAGTTCTTTCAGACTGGAGAAAGCAGTTGAGATTAGGGGAAGGGCAGAAGGGCAGGAAGGCTTGCTTCCTTCTAAATTAAAACTAGGTGGTAGAGACTAGTATCTGCTAGCTCTAAACTCGTAAAAAAGCCGCATAGCTAGAAAATAATGAATTCCCTTTTGCTCAAAGAACATTTCATTTGTTTTGCATTTAAAATGGAGCTGAATAAGAATCACAGAATAAGTCACATAGGAAGGGATCTTAGGAGGTCATCAGAAAGTATTTCAATAAGAAAGCATTTTCCAAATATTATTTTTAATTTAGCACTTCAAAATACTCAGTTTTAGCATTAATTGAAATCAATGCTATAGAAGTTGCTTGATATATTTATCAGAAACAATAACACAGTAAATTATTTTTGCTTCTGATTTGCATGTCAAATCATATCTTGAATGTGTTAAGCCCCATCTTCCTGCTTAACAGAAAACAATGCCAAATTTACTTTAATGGTATGTTTTGTTTAGTTGTATGTCCACATGCTTTAATAGATACAAACCAGTGAGATCCAGTCTGTCCACTGGAGAGTATTCACTATATAGGCAAGCAAGCGAGCTTTAAAATAAGGTTTCTTGTTGGCTGGTGTCAATGCACAGTTAAAATTGGCAATGCAAATCACTCTATTCTGTTCTTTATCGGACAAGAGAAGACCTCCAAACTGTCAAACTGACTGCTGGCATCTTGACAGCAGACAGAAACACTGTAAGTGGAGTCCTACATGGCAGCGTCTTTATGTGACTCCCAGAAAACTGAATCCACACACTGAATCCTTTCTTATACAATAGGGAATGATCAGACATTTATCAGAAGAAATCTGCTGTACACCTCTGTCATCTTAAACCAGTCCATGTATAAATGGGACTAGCGCAGTATCAAGAACGTAGCGAGGTTGTTTGCCATCTGAGGCTTCTTCCCCAGTTAGCCTGCTGTGTCTCATTTAAACCCACGGCAAAAAACTGATCTCAAGACAATTTCATCTGGCGTATTACTTGGTTCAGCGGGGGAAGGGAGTGGATAGGGCAAACATATATTATTGAAAGCTACCCCCTTTTCCTTTACCCAAGAGACCAAAGGACAGTTAATGCCTCGGGCCAGCATACTGAAGTGAAATGCTTTCTACGTCCCATCCAGAACCTGAGTGAGGACACCACTGGCAAGTTTTTCCATCCAGTATCTAAAACTGCAAGTACAGGAGGGAATTGTTCCTAGTTCCCGCATAGATCTCTCAGAAAGTTTTACAGGAGAAGCAACTATATCCTATTTTCAGGGCCATTTTTATTAGGAAAGCAGCCCCTGATGACTGTTGTGAGCACGAAGCTCCCTACACTTCTATAAACTCTTCTAATTGTCTGCTGAAGACTGGGACCCTTCACCTCCCAGCTTAGCTGTCTGTGCACGTTGCAGTGTGTCTTCTGGAGCAGAACCAAGCAGTTTTGTCCTCTCTACATTAGCAATAAGCCCACGCTGAAGGAAGCATATTGCTGACAACCATTTCCCACCATAGGTCCATTTCTGAATGTCCACTTGAGCTTTCAGTGTAAAAGATACTCTTTAGCCTCTCCAGATCCTTCAGTGTACAAGAAAATGTGATACACTGCATATGTAATCCTGGATACACTCTTCCCCACCCCTTTCCATTAAGTAAAACCAGTAACCAGAATGCCTGTTTAGGATCTGTGATTACAAGGATCACCCTCCGCCCTGCCCTGGTCAGACACAACGGTCTCTAGGAAAGCTTCGAGCCGTCATTTCAATAATGCACAACCCTGTTGCTTCCACTCCAGAACAGCTGACTTGAAGTGCATGCTAGGCTGTGCTTATTAACAAAATGAGAAATCTGATATATAGAAAGAAAACACTATGTGAGGATTAATCCTGGATTGCAGTTTGTGGCCAGCACTGGGCCGTCATCCAGACACAGATGAAAAAGAACAAAACTTCTCCCACCTGTCACTTACAGCAGGTACAGCTATTGCGGTGTTGTAGCCGCCTTCGTACAGCTACTGTAACAATCCCTTTAATATCAGCTTAAAATTCAGGATTGACCTCACCGTTTCGTTTCTTCCTTGTTTTGCGGGAGCCAGCACTGGAGGGTGAATTTTCTTTCCAGGAATTACAAACAAGAAGTGTGAGTAACTTACATGTTTGGACAGCTAGCTCGTAATACTCACACACTTCAAGGAAAGAAACCCAGCACAAAATTGGCATTCTGTTGGAAGCTGGAGATGCTAACTGAACGAGAAAATACAACTCTCAGGAACGTTTCTTTACATTGTTTCTGCTGGTTTTGAGAGGAGTGAGCACACTGTGACAGCTGATTAAAAAAAAAAAAAATCTAAACAAACCACTACAGTTGCTTTGCCAGTGAGCTGCAGCGCAGCAAACTGAAATCACTATTACAATACATTGTCCTTGTCCCTGATACTACAGCAAGATTAAAACCAATTTAAGCAGCCTTCGTGGTTCAATCCACACCAAACCAAAGGCAAAATCATATTTATTTTTAAAAGATATTATGGGTGGGTCAGGACTCTGTTATAATTCCACAGCTGAGCCCTGTTAATTTTTCTCCAAGCCCAGCAGGGTAGGCATGTCCACTGATGCTGAAATGGTTCTCCTTCCCACTGAGCTTTGCCCGTCACCGTGTCGCCAGTACAGGGGCTATGTCACAAATGTCTTCGATTTTACTCCAAGACCACATTTGCTGCTACACCAAAATGCTACTTTGTGGCGACATTCTTCCAGTGATGCTGTCAGGGACAGCAGCTCTGTTCTTACACTTGATCAAGATGATTTGGTTAGGGGGCTTGAGGGGTGGTTTTCTGTAGAAAAAACACAACAACCTCCTAATGCCAACACCTTCTGTCTTTCAAGCTACGTTGTGTTCATCACACTGGATATGAGGGTTAAACACCGCAGTTAGCACATACAGGAGGTCTGATACAAGGCAAATGTACTTCAGTTTTCAAACCTTATCCTGTTTCCCTACATCTGTCATCAAAGAAGGTAGCAAGAGCTCAAAAAACAGCCGTGTAGCCGTGCACTATTTTCTGTACAAGGTCAAAGGAATGCACAACATGCAGTTTATGTCTGACAGTTCTTAGTTACTGTGAGCTGTAAAGGTGCTAGAAAATAAGAACTCTCATTGCAAGATCTACCATTTACAACTTCAAATCTTGTACTGCGACCCCCAGTTTGGGGCTACAGTAGCAGTGTTAGGGAGTTTCAATCCATGACACAGCCAAACTGACTAACATCAGGTTCTGTTCCAGTTGTTCTAAACAGCCAACCAAAGTGAACTGATCATGTACCCTTCCGGAATAAGGCCTCCCACCTCCTCTTTCTTTCTCTCTCCCCCACCCCTTGTCACACATTGGCTTCTGCCAAACAATTCAGCACTGACACCAGGACACACCACGTGACACCAAGTGCTCGAAGCATCTTGCCATACTTATTACTATCTATACATCCATAAGTCATTCTGCCCAGCAACGTATGTGAATACTAACATGAGCTATGTCTTTATGCATTAAAGATTTAGAGCTCACCCAGCTCCTTGGCAGAAGCATTTTCCCCAAACACTGAAAAATCATCCCTTTTATGTATCTGTGCCTCATCTGCATTTCACATAGATTAGGAAGCGTGACATAAGAAAAACCTGCTGTATCCTCAGATTCTCCCATTCCTCCTGCTTGCACCCCTCCAGCCACACAAGTCTGCCGTGATTAAGCAATGCATTTTAGATGCAAAAGAGCACGGCGCTCATGTAGGGTTTCCTTACCCGTGTTAGAATGGAAAGTAACAAATGTAAGAGGTTGCTTATTCTTAATGCTGATCTCCTCCGGAGCTAAAATGATATGTCAGTGGCAGGTGGCAAGTTTGAAGACCCCCCTCCCCTCCTTTTTTTTTTTTTTTTTTTAAATAAATATAACAAAGGGCACACAGATTTGACCTGATGGGTCAACCATCAAAAGTTAAACTGATTTAAATAATTAGACCTAGAATGTCAGGCACCACTGCAAATAATTGCTCCTAATGCTTTTAGGATTAGATTGCTAATGAAAAGGCGCAAAAAGGAGGCCACTTGCAGTTGTGGAAATAAGTCAATTTTCTTTCCATATGTCATTTTCTCCATGTAGATTTGCTGTGAAATCCTAAGGAGCCATTTACAGCTTTCTCTCCAGAGCTGCTGTAGCATATACAATAGTTCTGAGTCATAAAAAATAGTAATAAGTCATCCTGAAATACTAGTTGTTTATACACTGTATTTATCAAGCATAGCAAACATCTGCTCGCAGCTCTGACATTTTCCAACGAAAGTGACTATTGCATATTGTTTTCCCCTTTCATTTGTGGAAAAACATGGAAGCCATTCAAATATAAACAGCATTCCGCAATAAATTTAAACCAGTTTTGGTCAAAGGACAGTTTATTAGCAGAATGCAATTTTGATGCTCTTCCCTCTGCCTTGTGGCTGCTCAATCAGACCCGCTCTAACAGCTAAGCACCAGCCAGGGCGGTCGCAGCACCCACCGCTAAACCCCTCGCTTCCTCAGACAATTCATTAATTTGCTGCCGCGCTATATACGCCCTCCCGACTCGCGGATACCGAGCGTGAAGTTACGAGCCTGGCGGCCCGCCGGGGGCGAGCCGAGTTCTCCAAAAGCTGCGGCTGTGGCGGCGGCAAAGTTTGCAGGGCACCCAAAGCCCCGCGCCCGATCGCGCCGCGGGGCCGGGCGGAGCGCAGCTGGCGGCCGCGATAACGGGGGGCGCGGGGGGCGCGCCGAGAGCCGCCCGCTCGCCGCTGTGCCCACTGCCACCTGGGCCGCGGCCAAGCCCGGGTCAATTATTGACTTCTCGCCGCCGGCTCTCGCCCCGTACAAAAGGGGCCGGGAGCAAGCAGGGCGCTGCGGGCACCGCGGGGCTCGCAGCCGGGCCGCGCACCGCGCAGGGGGCCGTGCACCCCCCGGCCTCGCCCCCCCCCCCCCCCCCCCCCGATCTCCCCGCCCAAGGCTTTGCTTTTCTCTTAAACGCCGGCACACCACCACCACCACCACCACCACCACCAAAAAGCCCGGCTCGCCCCGCCACCGGCACGCCCGGGGATGCGGAGCCCGGCCGGGCTGCGCCCCGCTCCGCGCCGCGTTCACACGGGACCGGGCAGCGCGGCTCCGGCGTCACCGCGGGGCGAGCCCCGGCCACAGCGCTGCCGGCCCGGACGTACCGTTTTTATTTATTTTTTTAATATTTATTTATTGTTATTTTTTTTTGGAACGGCGCTGCGCCCTGGCTGGCGGGGCGGGGGGCGTGCATTTCCTCCGGGGCACAAAGCCGGGCGGGCAGGGTGCGCGCTCCTGCGCTCCGTCCATTGCATCCCAGCCGGTGCCGTAACAAAAGCCAGAGACCCGCAGCGACGGGCAGCGAGAGCGGGGCCGGAGGCTCCTTCCCTCCGCCATCCCGAGCGGCCGAGGGGGGCGGCGGGGAAAGGGGGAGCCGGGGCAAAAGTTCACCGCGGTGCCGTCAGGGCCGGGGGGTGCCCGGTGGGGCAGGGGCAGGGGGCTGGGGGATGCCGGCCTGGCTCCGTCGCCTTGCAGCCCCGCCGAGGGACAGGGGAGGGGGAAGGAGGAGATGCGAGTCCCGGGAGCCCCTTCCCTGCCCTCTCCTCCACAATACGGCCGGATCCCCAGCACAAACACGCCCCCCCCCCCTGCATCCCGAGGCTCCGTTCCCTCCCTTCGAGGGGGGGTGGTGGTGGTGGTGGTTAAAAAATAAAATAAAGACACAAAAATTACAGCTCACTTGCGAGGCACGAGTGGGGATGGGGAAAAGGCAGCTCCGGGGCTGCCGGGCACCCCCGGCGGGCAGGCGGCAGCTGCGGCCCCCCCGCCCCGAGCCCCCCGCCGCCGGGGAAGGGGCAGCGCACCCCCGTGCACACACACACACACACACACACACACCCCACACACACACCCCACACACACACAAATGGCACGGGAGGAGGGGGAAAGTTTCCAGCCGCTCCAAGCAAATAGCCAACAGCGGCGATCCCCAGCCAGGCGCCGCGGCCACCGTCTGCACGCCCCGACCCCAAAGCTCCGGGGGCAGCGCGCTGGGAGAGCCGGGGGGGGCCGGGCTGGGGGGCACGGCACAGAGGACAGAAAATCCTCTTTTTGCTTTCGGGGCACTGCCGCCCGGCTAGCGCAGGGCAAAGGGACCGAGGGGCCACCCCCCAGCGGCTCTGCCGGGTGGCCCCGGCGCAGCCGGGCACAGAACGAGGGTGGCGGATAAAGAGCGGGGGAGCGGGGCTGGGCTGCACCGCGGAGCCCGGCAGCCCCCGGCCCCAACGGGACGCGCGGCCCCGCGCCCCCGGCCGCGCCCGCGCCCCGCTCCGCGTTACCTTCTTATTGCATCTGGAGCAGCAGCTTGGCTTCCCCTGCCCCTCTCCTCCTCCTCTCCCTCTCCTGTCCTCTCGGTTTATACCAGCCTGTTCCTCATCTCACAGCCTTCCTCCCAGCGCCATCTTGCAAGCTTGTGACGTTGGGAGCCGCTCACCCCTGACCCACATTTGAATAGAAGCCAAAATGAAAAAAAGAAGAGGAGAGAGAGAGAGGAGAGAGAGAAAGAGGGGGAAGAAGAAGAAGAAAGAGCGGAACAAGGAGAGGCAGGGAAAGCAGCAGCTAAGCAAGTGCTGTGCCAGTGTGGAACAGCATCGGCTCCCGCTCCCTTGCCAGCTAGTTTAGTAATAAGCAATTTCCTGCTTTTGCAATAAATGTTGCAGCGGCAGGGCTGGGAGAGGGACGGGAGCTGGGTAATTCCCACTGAGGGACCAGGGCTTCCCCCACCCCGAGCCGCCCCCCTTCCCTGCCACCCACACCCCGACACCCAGCCCCGAGCCTGACCACTGGCTCACAGCAGCCCAAATACTGCGGCTCCCACCCAGATTTTGAGCAGCGAAAAAGGCGTTTATTAAGATTATTTCTCCCATCACTGATGAGGTCTCGAGTGTGTGTTAAGGGAAATTATAGATTATAACTTGCACGTGTATCGGAATCCTAAATGAGCTTTATACACAAATTAAAGCATGCTCGTGTGTAACGCAATTTGCATATTAGCTTTTTATCACTCCTGTCTATTTGTTAAGGTCTGACAGTGCGTTTCGTACCCTCCGTGACACAGATGAAGACATGGCCTTTGCACCTATAGAATTAGTAGAAAACTGAAGTTCTGTTTTTTTTCAGTTAGTTTACCTAATAGAAGTATATTGAGGGAGGAGTTATTTGTATTTTGCATCCCTGGTCCTGCAAAGACTTTCATGCACGCTTAACTTTAAGCACACCGGTAATCACACTGAGCAAGCACAGGCTGTCCAGATGCTTACACCAAGCATGTGCACGGCTTGCCAGCTCAAAATATTTTGTAAAATGTTAAGTGAACTGATAGCATTTTAATTTTACTACTGACCATTGCCACGAAGTACAACTGTGCAGAAATCTGAATTGTACCTTTGTTCCTCTTCTCCCCTTCAGTGTTATAAAGACAGTAGCTAGTTAATCTGTAATACAGGAGCAATGCATATAAACGTTTTTATAGTAATTATGCACAAGAGCTCTTCCGCCGTCCCACGTAAGAATCAATGTATTAGCTGCGAGCGTGAAATGACATTCTTTTTTCTTGTGTGCCACCCCTGCCACCCATAACCAAAACTCCGTGCAGCCTGAGCAAGGTGATTCATTAGTGAAGCTGAGCCTACCATTTAGCACAGCTCTAAGAATTCCCTCACAGCTCCAACACCAGCGGCTCTCGGCCACTTCCTGTGCAGATCTCTGCAGCTTGCCTACACCTCAGCTGTATCCCAGCTGCAGCCTAAGCTCTCCTCCGATAATGAAGATATTTTTTAGTTGCTCATCCAGAGTTCAAAGTGTTTTTGCAGGAGATGGTTTCTTCAGCCCTACCAAAGTGGCTCGAGGAGCAAATAAAGATAAGACAGATCACAACAGCCGTATCAGAAAGGTCTGGACTGGTGGTTTGTTCACAGTACACCCCATAAAGAGCAGAACACTTTAACCGCAGTGAGAACAGCAAACCTGACTGTCAGCACAAGACCCAGTGAAGTAGATAAGGATCAATTCAAGACTCTTCCCCCACCGGGAAAGCTAATTTAAGATTGGTGGTGCTGCTCCTAGCTGTATTTTAAAGCTGAGCGGCCTTGCAAATAGCCAGGGAGGTGTAGGTAGCCATTTGCTTCATGCTGTGCAAGAGGAATTGGTAGGCAAATAAACAGAAGTCCTTGCACCGTGTTACCTAAACAGGGAAACAAAATGCATCCTGGAGTTATTTCAGGCTGGTTTAGACAGTTGGGTTTAGAAAGACTCTCTTTTGTGAATCTGTGTGTCATTTCAAGACCTCAACAATGCCACTGCCTGCCCTCAGCCTTCCTTCCTTCCCCAGAAGCTTACCGCCCCAGAAACAGAGTCAGCAGAACAGTCTGTGTGTCCCTGCCAGTTCACAGACCCACATCTTAGTTCAAACCCACTTTCATCAGACATCTGAACAAAGGTGCCAGGCTTTGCGCAGGAATGGCTTGAAGCATAAGCATTTCAGTCTGTGTGCCAACTTTGCTATGCAGATGGTAACCTCTGAGAGTGAACAGAGTGAAGAAGGTTGGGAGGAAGAGGAGAAACATCCCTAAATCCCACCACAAGATTTGCTGGAGCTGGTGTGCAAAAAGCTTTACTTTTATTTGAATCCTTTCGAGTCTGGGGACAATCAATTCCCGAGCATCCCTAAGGAAATGGAGGAAATGTCTCAGTGAAGACAAAAAAAAAAAAAAAAGGAGAAATTAGGTGTCTGGCACCTGGAAATGATATGGTAGGATGCAACACTGCGTTCAGCTTCATACACACATGATAATTATAAGGTTGAAAAAGAATTAATGAGAAAGCTAGACCTGGCGCTGTCACTAGAACCGTGGACATCTGCGGAGAATCTGATGAGCCAAGTAGAAGTATGACCACACCTACCTGGAAAACATCTACAGGCATGCAAGGGAGATACCATGATACCTACAGTGTCTCCAAGCAACCTCAGCCAGGGAACTTGCCATCCAAACAGAGGGTACACCCTCAAGTTCCAGGAAATCACACCCACTGTGGGCATGCCTAGCACCGGGTGAAACCTGTGCCCATGAAAAGCAAATGCCTCCTGCGGCACGGAGAGCGGCATTCGCAGCTGAAAGACCAGACTACAAAGGCAACGGTGGCCTTCTGTTTGCAGATGTGGTGGCACAATGGATGGGAAGGGTGTTTGGAGCTCATGGATACTTCGAAGGAAGAGGCACTTCTGGTTCCAGCCAGATGCTTGAGCTTAGTTTTGTTTCCAAAATTGGCTTGACTGGTTTTTTTTTCAACATTTATTTTAAAAGGGCACAGTCAGGACTCAGTAGTGGATCATGCTGGGTGCTCTGCAGCCACAAATAAAAGCTTCAACTTCCCAGTCCAGTGTGTTGATGAATATATTGAATACTATCAGTCTATGGTAGCTATGAAGAAAAGATTTTTGTCCTAACAGCATAAAGTGAATTCAGAACAGAATTCAAAGAACACGGAAACGCCATGCCATCCTTGTGTGTTAGCCCTCGGTATCCATTCACAAATAGCTTTGTAATGCTGCTTTCAGGCATAAAAGTGTAATTAGCATTACGCACCCCCAAGTTCTTGCTGGCAAAATACTTGGATTCAAATCAAGGTGAAACCCAGAGGAATTTCAGGGCTTCAGTTTGGTTTTAATCATTTTTGACCAACTGATGGATTCAGGAGCACCTCCTGTCCTTTGTAGCCATGCTAATAGCAACTTTATACTCATCGTAAAACAGGAAGAGGACGTGGGTAGAATGGATGTAGTGGCAAGTCGTGCTGTGGATGGGGAATGAAGAAATATGAGCAGAGAAAATGCCACTGCAGAAAGTAAATAGAATAACGACCGAAGCGTGGCCGTGTGCCCTCACAGCTCTCCAGTGCCACCTGCCTTCGGTCCCGACGCCAGTGGGTGTCCAGTGCCATCTAGCAGGCAGAACAGTTGTTGACAGTAGCAAAGCGGTGGCTAACGCTGAGCGGAGAAGTTGAAGCGAAAAGGAAGAAAACGGTGATTCAAGGAGCTCGGGAAAACACACGGGGCAGAGAGTGGCAGCCCAGCGGCATGTCTGAAAGCAAAGCGAAGGCAAGGGCTGGCCAGGCTGTTCCTCCAGAATAAAAAAGGATTTCGCTCCAGTGATAAAAACGCTTCTGAGCCGTGGTTTGCAGTTATTGCCTCTGCAGTGGGGTTGTCCTGACAAGTGGCTAAAATTTCTGGGGACCAGAATGTCAGGTAGGAACCAAAACCAGCCATCCTTGGAGGCACTTCAGCAACGTGGGAGAAGTTTTTGAGTTCTGCTTGAATGGTAACAGAACAGATGGTGATAGCTCATGAAATGAAGGTATTTTCCTGTCTACTCAATAGAAATATCTCTCTGCAGTCTGACGTACAGGTCTGGAAGGTCTTTTCCAGCAGACTTCAAAGTGTCTATGGAGGATACTAGAATTTTATGCTGAGATGTGTTGTGAAAATCTTCCATTCCTTAGTTGCAGATGCTTCTGTCTGAATATACTCCCTCAGTGAGGCCCCTCTATAGTTAGTTGGGTGAGCTGGTTCCCCCACTGCTCTCTTTGGTCTTTTGGCTGCAGTGGGTGGATGGACACAAAGAGCATTTCATTGTGACCTTTCTATAGTGATCCCTTAATTTCTCATGTCTGTTCCTGTTGTTATTAATTCAAAACTTGATAGTACACAAATTCAAGGATTAATTTTCCACAGGTTTATTCTAATGCAGCTGAAAAGCAAACTACAGTCTTTTAGGAAACTTACAGATAATCAAGACAAATCAAAATCTCTAAATGTAATCTGAAATCTTAGTATCAAAAATAGCTCCAAAGATCCCCAGTTGTGAAATAGTTTTATGCTGCAGCTAATCACAGATTCACTCAGCTCTGCATTGGTTTGCATGTTAAGGATCCATTTCAAAGTCATGGGTTAGAAACCCATCTAAAAACCAAAACAAAACCAACAAAACCCTGAAGGTAACATCTTGGAAAACAATGCTAGTCATCTAGTGCTTGTACAAAGTACCATTTTGTACCCTTCTGCTTCTGTTGTATTCGTAGTGATAGAAAGTTTTAATTTCCTTGGAAGAGAAGGAACATACAATATTTTTATTGCTACAAGCTGAAGCTTTTTGCTAGACATTCTGGCATATGTGGGGCTGATGCAAGGTTTTTTGCTGCTCTAATCAGATAAAAACATTGCTTCCATTATAACAAGATCTTTGATTTCTGTTGGCCCATGAATTTCATTGCTAAATGCTCGCTTTGTACCTATCTACAAACATCTGTATTTAACTGTGTCTACCCTGGTAGTGAATACAGCCTGCGCAATGGCATCATTTCACTAGACAATGGAAGAGCATTAAAAAATAAGGAAAACATCAGATGAACAAAACCACAACTTATATGGCTTGAGAATAACGTGAGATTAGCTGAAAATAACACTGAAGTAGATGTCTAAAGGAAATTAAAAGAAAAAGGAAACTTTTCTTTGGCCATGTAAATAAACATGGAACAATAAAAAAAGAACAGGTGCTACCATGAAGTGTGTGGACAAGGAAAAGGGCAAAGATAACTTTGGTACACACAATATAAATGAAAGCTTGGCCATAGCTTTTAAGAGAAAGAATGGATTTCAAGAAGGGAGCAAAACCGCTGTGATTAATTGGAATGAGGGGATGAAAACAGAAATCATCACAATTAATGTGGAAGTAAGCATAAAAGAGCTCCACATATTCAAGTGAGGCAGACCAGGTCATTTCCATCCCAGAATTCCAGAGAAACAACAGACTGATAGCAGTTTTAAAATATGTGCTTGAGATGGAGGTGGTTCTTGCATGTTTTAAAAATAGTACATATATATAATGCTTTTATTTTAAAAAGTTATAAAAAATTACCTACGTAACCACTGAGCTCATTAGCTTGACTTTGAGACCATTTCAAGCTTTCAGAAGGGTTTTGAAGGAAAATACAATTAACTGAAAAAAGGAAAAAAAAGGAAAAAAGACACACACACACAAAATAACCCAACAACAGGAGAGCGAAAGAGATGATAAATGGGATAAAATGCAACCACAAAGCTGATTTTGCTGGAGTATCCTGAACTATTTCTATGCTGAGATAACTGATATTCTAAGCAAGAGGAAATGTAGTAGATCTAATCTATATGGATTTTAGTCAAGTATTTGATATGATGCCACACGGGAAGTTATTAATTAAGATGGTGAAGATGGGGATTAGTACGAGAACAGTAAAATGCATAAGGAATTGTCTGAGGGAGAGGTGCCAATAGATTACTATTGGGATAGAGAGATTACTGGTGATTCAAGACAGAACTTGTTTAATATTTACTATAATGATCTATTGTCATTTAAGCCGGAGTGTGCTAAAAAAAAATCCGATGCTATGAAAGCAAGAGGCACTGACATTAAAAGGATCATAATGTCATGGACAGTGAGCTGGAAGACATTGAAAGCAATGAGCAAAGGAAATTGGATACAATTCCATGCAAAAACAAACATGCATTGGGATGTGCTTCACGTTTAGCCATCAAAAATATCTTCTCCAAGCTGGTCATCGGGGATTCTTCTGCACTCAACAAAGAGAGGAAGATACCTCCAGGATGGTGGTCTGTCCCATGTCTTCTGGGTTCCTAATTCAGGATAAGAGGAACTGTTTTGTAGATGTGACAGTCTCTCTGTTAGCTCTAAAGGATCCTGTACAGAAGGATGAAGAAAATAAGGAAGAAACTGACTACAGAAAAAAATATAAAAAAATAAATAAAAAAAAAAAAATAAGGAAGGAGCTGAATGTGTTAGTTTGTCAGTGGATGACTGTGAACCACCGGTATGTGAGGCAGTAACAGGAGTGATAAATGTGATGATCCTGGATGAAACTCTTCCAGTAGCAATAGAAAGGCGCCGCTGCCATTATACAAGGCACTGCTGGACCTTTGTGTCTGTTGTTGTGTAGGAACTCATCACGGGGATTAAGACAGGTATTCATTTATCAGGATGCCCAGAGTAATAATAAGAGATGCTAGCTTTCTAAAGCTAGCATGAGAATAGGAATGGGAATAGATAAGAAAGTGTTTATCATCAAAAGCATCTGTATATTTTGACTTGTTTTGGTCCCACTTTAATTTTTTTGCATTTACATATAATTATATATGTGTGTGTACATCCACATGTACATCCACATGTACACACACATTCATAATTACCTATTTAAGTGATGTTCTGATGGTCTTTTTTTTGGGTAGCAAAGAGACACTAAGCTATATCTTGTATGGTTTGTAATAACCCACAGAGCCAGCCAGTGTCTGTTAAGTGGTATTTCGAAGTATTCATGGTATTGATTTTCAAGCTACAGGTAGCATAAAAATCTGTTCTTGTCCTCACATTTGATACAAATCAAAAGAAAAAAAAAAAAAAGCCCACAACATAACAGCAAACTTGTCTGTACAAAAATCTTTTTGCTTTCTTTGTGTGTGTGCTTTGAATGGCAGTGTGTACAGTATGCATAAGTAATTAATGCTGCAGGCTGGAAGAATGACTTATTGTCAGATGGAGGTAAAGCACACAATATGGTCAAGTAAGCAGTTCCAATAATAGCAGTGCTTATAGAAGCAAAATGTAATAGAGGGCAAACTCTACAGTTGCCAGATTGGTGTCGAAGTGGAGCTTTGTTGCCGGTTGGTGACCAGGGGACAGCAGGATTGGTTTTAGCAGAATGCCTTTGAGGTTACGTTTGCCACACGAAGTGAGATTATTTCTCAAGCAGTGGCACTTAAGCAAAGGGCATAGGCAGTTTTAGCTTGATTTAGTTGGGGGAGGTCAAGCCAAAAGTCACCTTTTCTTCCCTCCCCAACTTGGCATTTTTTCAGAGTCACATCTAGGTGAACTGTCACTGCTGGGACTTCACATGGGAGTAGCAAGCTCAGGACAACACGTGCCTCTCCAGCTGGGAGCGTAGCAGGAAAAAATGGAATTGCTTTGGAGCAGTCGGGCAATGCAAACTCCCCAAAGCTAGCACCGCCCTGGTGTAAAATGAAAGCCAGGAAGAACTCCACGTTTGGTCAGTTCACAGCAGTGTTTGTCATTAATGTGGTGGAGAAGATAATGACAAAAGACAAGGACAACAAAAAGGTTCATTTCCATAACAAGTGGAGACCAGAATATTAGGACATGTTGTACCCAGGTGAAGACCAATCCTTAAAGCCAATGGACACGCAAATACCTCTTTATATTATCCAGTAGCAATTACATGAGAGACAAAGTGTTACTTCTGCCTGTCCATTATAGATTGGTGCAGTCCCCTTGATTACATGCACACATAGGGGTGTGTATAAACTGAGGATCAGTGGCCCCAGAATCAGAGTGTGTCCCCCAGGCACACACACATGGTACACACAGACACGTGCGCTCGGAGCATGGTCCCTGCAGGGTGCTGCCACCTGCCCTATTTACCTCTTGTCAAACAGATAAAGACTGGCATGGAAGAGCCCCTGGGCAGCTTGGCAGCCCTCTGTAGCTACCGGTTCCAAAGGTCACTGAATGCTAAAAAAATAAATATGCTCCAGTACCAGCAGGGCACT
Source organism: Oxyura jamaicensis (assembly GCF_011077185.1). NCBI lineage: Eukaryota > Metazoa > Chordata > Aves > Anseriformes > Anatidae > Oxyura > Oxyura jamaicensis. The sequence goes on from NC_048907.1 coordinate 9,744,979, forward strand.
GGTGATCGAAGATAAAAGTTCCTCTACCACCAGAGAAAAGCTTTCTGGTTTGGTACCAACGTGGGCAGTATTTGCTATGATTTTGCATAAGTGTTTATGAATGCTAGTGAAAAGACATGGGTGAAATATGTTTTGCTTTATGCTGGCAGGGGATCTGCTTCAGAGGCCAGCCTCTCTTACTCTAGCACATGCTATGTTGTTTTCATGGAAAGTGGCTTTTGTGTGCACCCGAGTGGAACAGAAAATGAGAAATTCACTGTGTTTTGGTATTTCTCATTCTTTTTTATATTTCAAACATGTTGCTGGATTTTTCCTTCTTGAAAATGCCTTTCTGTTAGAGTCTGACTTCACTGGTGCTGGTGTAAATCAGGAATAACAACACTGGAGCCACTGGAATGATACGGGAGAAAGGAAGAGAAGAATCCAGCCCAGTGCCTGACATTGTTAAACAAGGTTATAAACACTGCTGGTCAGTTCATATTCATCTTCTGTGATTAACACCAATGACAATGGGGAGCCTGGCTAGTCATTTCATGCCGTGTAATGCAAGGTGACTACAGTTCAGAGGACAAAGAACAAGAGATTGGTGGTGGGTTTTGGTTTTCTTATTTTTTTCAGGAGCAGACAGAAAAGTGGTTATGAATGTTTGGGGCAATTTAGTTTCATTCTTATCTGTATGAGCACCAATGGCTGAGTGAGGTTTCTTGTGGATTTCTAGATACAATACCAGTTTAGGGATTACATATGGGAATGCAAACTGTGCTTCTCCTTCCTCTTTTTACTATTTGTACTGTTTTTACCTTTTGTTTCTGTGAAGGCACATTATCTCTGGCAATGTTTGCACCCTGTTTGAGCTTAAGGACAATGCATGTACAAAGCAACATAGAAGAAACCCAGATAAAATTGGAGCTGCAGGTGCTATTTTATTGCCTGTGGGCCAGACTGTCATTTACAGCAGCTTTTAGCCTGCCCTAACCAGTGATGGGTGACAGGATGGTGCAGGGACAGGGAACCATAAATATCATGGACTGGGAAAACCAAAGACACTGCAGTGGCCACTGAGTACCACCCACGCAGCATGAATATGCCAAGGAGATCCTCAGCAGAACTCTGGGCTGAATAACAGTAAAATATTTTCATCTTTTGCTTAACTTCTGGTGACAAATTCTGAGGTTCTAAATTGTGCTGCTGGCTCCATTCCTTGATGTAAAGTTTGCAAACCATGCAACACATTGCCTGGTAATAGCCTACTTGTCCCAAAACTCCGCCGAAGATTGAACTGTTTGTGGAGAGCAAAACAATATCTATCATCAACACTATTTGCTGAAGGATATCTTTAGAGAGTCAGTAGAAATGCAGCATTTAGGACATTACATGTTTCAGCGGCTTTACAAACACTAGAGAAGGATACGGAGCAGGAAATTTTACAGTCATAGCTGTACAATTAGAGAAACAAAGTGACAAATCTTTGTTCCCAGTGCTTGGGCAAACACGAGCCAAGAGAAAATTCTGCAGTAGCGAAGGACCAGGAAGAGTGTGTGGTTGTGAAACAGATGAGCAGCACCGCTGCCCTTTCCATCCAGCAGAACAGAGCCGCTGCACTTGCTCTCCCACAGGCAGGAGACAAAGGATGGCTCCTGAAGGAAATCCTGGCACCTTGCTGCATACCAAGTGACGCGGCTGTGCCCCCCTGGGGCTGGATGAGGGGCGCACAGAAGGAAGGGGAGCTGGAGCGGAACAGCTGGGCACTTCTGCCAGCTCCCCCCCTTCTCCTGGAGCCTCTAACAGCACGTCTGAAAGTGCTCGGGGTTTGCTTTAGGAATTGGGAACTTGCCCAGAGGCTGAGAAGCAGCATGACATGCCTTGGGCCACAGGAGGCCGTGTCAGAAACTGGTTGGAGCACAGGCATTTCTGCATCCCACTCCCCTGCTTAGCTGAGCAACCCACGCCTCTGCAGATCATACAGAGGCACTCCTGCTACTCCCTTTGTGTGCACGCAGTAAATCACAGAGGCTGTGGTGCAGGAAGCCCCATCTGCCTGCTGGGCTCTGGGGCACTTGGGCACTGCTGACACTGGGAGGGGTGAATGACAGGATCTTTTTTTTTGAGGATGGCACAGAGCTTTCTGGTGCAAAAAAGACTTGCTTCTTCCTTGTATATTCTTATCCGCGCGTTCTAGCTATCATTCAATCTGTTATGAAACACTTGTCTTAGGATAAGATCACCGAGGAAGCTGTGGCAAGACAACCCTGACAGTTTCTGGATGCTGCAGATTTTCTTGGCACTTATCTCTTTGATTACAGTCCTGAATATGCAACTGAAACTACATTTTCGCACTCCTCTATAGTTACTGCACCTTCCCCGGTGAGCGTTCCCAGCCCGCGGAACTTCTGTCTCCTTCGTTAGCAAACTCACTGCGACGTGCTGCTGACTGCTCTGTTCTTTATCCTCTCTGTCCCAGTATCTTTGCACGGTCCCAGGGGGACTGCACCAAGAAACAGGTGACTGCTGCTACGTAAAGTGCTGCAAAGCTTCCTGATCCACTTGGTTTCTCCACGGGGTAGTCAGGGGAGACCTGGCTCGTGGTGGCTTCAGTTAGGGCTCAGACCCTGCTTGGGACTCTCCTGATGGTAATGCCGCTTGTGAGAAGCACATCAACCCATTTCTTGAGCGAAGCATCTCGCAAGAAATTGATCCTGCTGAATGCCTTCCACCTGCATTGGAACAGAGCGTATTGACTTTGTTCTTTGTAACCACCAGTGCTTTGAGGCTTGCCTAACTGAGACGCTCTTCTGTGGGGATTTCAGCAACAGAAATCAACAGAGGCAAACATAACCTAAAGAGAGCATATTGTTTTCTCTCCGCCTTGGAAATTGCTTTGTCCAAAAGGGATGAAACTTGTTGGTTCTCAGAACATGTGACGCTGAGCAGTAAGGGACGTGTAGGTGACAGAGCGAGGAATTTGCTGGGTTTGTTACTGTGACTGCGTGCCTGGATTTTTATTAGTCGCGGTGGCTTTCCTGGCTCTGCGTAGAACGAAGTGTGGCTGGTCTGGGACAAGAATGCTTCCAGGGGCACTGGATAACCACTTTTATGGCCAACTTAAAAGTATAATAAGCACAAATACTTCATCTGTCTCTTTTATTTTTCTGCTATAAAGGATAAAATCTTAAAGCAGAAAAGTGATTTTCTTAATGGGTCGGTAACCTGTTAAAATGCATGTGTGTATATTGCTGTGCCTGCTTTTGCTGCTCTAAACAAATGGTTATATTTTGTTCATAATTGAGAATTAAAGGGTTTACATGCACGTGTCTATAGTGGAGACCCCCAAGTGATTCCAAAATGAGGGTAAACTGTGGATTTTCTTCAGCTAGTTGTTTGAAATTACTTACCACTTGAATAGCATCTGCAACAGCAGAAGGCACGGAAGCAATTTTTCTTTTGTAAGAAGATGAAAAAGAAATAAAAAAGGAGTCAAAGAGTAAGCAGGCTGAATGGACCATTAGCACCAAACTCTAAAGACGTAGAAGTCAAATAGGATAGAAAGGCCCCATAAATTTTTACAACTCCTTGGAGAAAAACACTGTGATTATTAAAACATGAAACCTTGCTTTTCTAAAATGCTTAAAAGATTAATATAGAAATGTCATACTGTGGCTGCTGGAGGGATTATCCTTAATGGGAATGTTAGAAGTTATTTTAATGTAAAGCAAACATAGCCACCGAAGAAAGATCAAAAGTGGAACAAATTCAAGGCTCTTAGTTTCAGGAAAATGAAGTTTGTCGAGAAACTATTCCTACTTTGTTAATGAGAATGAGCAAATTCTCCATAAATATTGTATGTATGTGACATAGAAAGTGATGACCTCATCTAATTAGTCATTACCTAATCCAATCAGTAGCGCAAGAGCAAGGTCTCTGTTATGAAAAAATTTGTTCCCTTTCTGGCTTGAGAAAAAGTAAATTTTTGCTACTGCACATTTTTGTGAGGTCATGTGTGTGTGTCCGAATAGCTCTGCCGATAATCCACCATACAGAGGCAGGGCAAGGCCGCCACATGACCGCTGCCAAACGCTCACAGAGTCTGTGGTCTTTTCGATGCAAGAGCAGTCAGTGGCTTTTTGTTTTCTTTTCGATCCAGCATTGTTGCTTTTTGATGTAAACTCACCGCAGAGCAACGTGCTGCTTTGGCCTCTATGTAAGCCTTTGAAGTCTAAATGAAAACTTTGATGTTGCTAACGTAGAGCAAGAAATGTAATATTTCCCTTGCAGTTCAGGATAGCACTTAATTTGTCCTTGTCTGGTCATTGCTGCAGTCAAACACCTGATCCTGTTAGAGCCCCGGTTAGCAGCGTGAGACCATCGGTTCCAGAAGCAGCAACTGGTTTACAAATTGGGCTGCTGTTGACTTGTTTTTTCCACCAACACGAGGCGCAAAACCACACTACACCATGCGGCAGTCCCAATACATTGCGGTCCTTGTTTCCATGCGAAAGGGCTGGGCTCGTGGAACACAGGTTCTTTTAATATTTACTTCTAAAAAGATCCATCATGCTAATGCTCAGCCTCAGTCGGGTGGTTTTGCAAAAAAAAAAACTTTCCCAGAAAGTAAAAAAGTGCTAACTCATTCTAACCAGTGTGAAAGTTCACTTATTAAAATGTTTGGTAACATACATGAAGCAAGATATCGCTGGGTAATAAGAATATTTTTATTGAAAATAATTGCAAATACTTATAAGGAAGTTTCATTCAGCTGACCTAATCTGTTGCATCTTTTGCTTGCCTCACTCAGAACATAGAAATAAGCTTGACTGAAACCAATACATTTTTTTCCCTGCTCTAACACTGCAAGTAGTCAGGCCACAGTCTTCAGTTCAGACAGGATAACACCACCATGTAGTCACAAGAAATTTTGCTTCAAGCTGGAAGTCGGTTTGTAAGACATTTGCATGGAAAAGGCAGTCTTGGTAACGAGGCACTGCAACGCCTGGGATGTGCTTGGTAAGGTGAGGGCTCGGCTCAGTGGAAGGAAGGTCTTACTTGAAACAGAGGAAGTTAGTTAGTTGTCAGGGTTATTAAGATTTAGCCTTTCTTACTTGACTCGGTAACAAACTGTTTACAAAACTGCAAGCAGTCTCTCTTGGAAGAAACCAGTATGTATCACAGAATATAAACTGTAGACTTAGTGAATAGGGAGTCAGGATCTACAGAATCAGAAACTTCATTTATAACAACAGGAAAAAAAAAATATGCTGCAGAATTTTACCTACCAGCTCTTGTTAGCATTATCTTTGCTTTCTTTAAGAATAGTTTTTAAAGCACAAGAGTGTCAGTAACTAGCAGTTTTGATATCTAGCAGCTTTCTCCCTACAGTTCTGGGAAATAAGCTGTTAAGATAAAATGAAAGTGCCATAATTTCCCGATGCTTGCCAACTCAAAATGCCAAATACATTAGTATTTTCGTCACCAGTCTGGTGTCACAGCGACAAAACTAATGCCATACAATTTTTGTTAACTGAGCTTGGTCTACATTGCAATCACACAAAAGAAATGTCTATGACAGAACAGTCGAGCTCTACATGAAGCAAGTGTGCACCATCCCTAAAAGAGGCAGAGGACTGTAGTTCTTGCTTCCCTGATGTTCCGGTAATTTGCAGCAGTAAGAATAAGTCTGCATGCTCTACTTCCTCATAAAATACAGGTATCCAATTACGATAACAAATGCAGAATTTGGTAAATACTGTGAATTTTACAGCCTTGTCCTGCACAACTTGTACATTCTTACACATCAGTGCTCAATTCAGAATTCACAGTTACAGTGGTAAGTTGAACATAAAACTTGACCTGTCGGGTGGTAGGATCAGACCTGTAAACATCCTCCTTCCCCACTTACCCTCAGCTCTCATCACTCATTAACTCCCTGCCTTCTCTCATCCTTGCACCAAATGCATTCAGTGGGGCTGAGAGCGGCGGAAGAGCTTGTAACTTCTCTATTTCCCAAATATCTCCTGTTCCTAGTTGACTTGCTAGTCAGTCGCTTGCTTAACAGAGCTGAAAACAAATTTTCTAGTTACAAGGCACCAAATGCAGAGTGACAAAGTGAGCATCCTGTGCTGCTCCACTAATGAGCTTCAGGCCTGACAGAGAGCATGAGCGTGTAGGAGACAGGACAGGACGGAGAGAATAGCAATGCGGCTGAAGTCAGCTCTAGCAGCAGAGCTGTATGAGTGGCAGGCATGGGGCCTGCATTTCACCCTTCTTACCTGCTTAATCCTTGTTCAACCTGCTGACGCTGCCAGAAAGACACGGTGCCATCTGTGCTTGTTTTTTGGTGTTTTTTTTTTTTTTTTTTTTTTTTTTTATGTGAACATAAACTTGGTGGTTTTCTTGTCATTTCACATAGCAAGTCAAAAGCTGTGAAATGAAAATTTCCAGTCGCTACCAGACTGAATGTTGCAGTGTGCAGTGCATGAAAATATCTTCCATGCCAGTACCTGTGCTTTGCATTCCAGTTATCTAACATCCATTTCTGTGTCACCTCGACATCCCTGGCAATGACTCTTCTTGAATCTGGAGCAAGATAAGATGGTCTTTGTGCTGTTTTTCCTCAAGTTGCTCTGGCAAATGAGCTATCACCCTAACAAAATTAATACCCTTCTTTTTTCTTTAGCATCCTCTGATTTTCTTAGGTCTTAGCAGATGCTGCTTAATGTCAAAAGAGAGCCTACACTGCGTCTGTCCAGTATCCAGAAGCTGAGGGACTCGGATACAGTTGAGATCATGAACAGGATGGGGACCTCAGTGGCACCGACTGATCCTTTCCTGCCACCAGCAGTGCCACCATACAACGTAGGCTAGCAGCTCTCACTGAAGTCATTGGAGGTATGCTGTGTAGCCAGTTGGGTGATCGGACATAAGGTGTACTAGAAAGTATCCTAACAGTGGAGATGGTCTAAAGCAGTTGAGCTTTTGCAGCACTAACCATACAGGGAGATAAAGTTCCTAGTGTGGAAGAAGGGACTGGCTCTTCCCTGCAGGTAAGTGGCTTGTGTTTCTGTTACTCTTGCAGGCAGCGAGGGCTCACAGATAGTTCCCGATTCAGACGAGCAATGGCTTACAGCCAAAGCAAGGGGATGAGGATAACAACCACATACAGCACTGGCCCCTGAAATTCCCACTTCAGTTTGCGCACTGGGCAGATCTTGGCGACACATATCTTCTACTTACAACAGTTTTGCACTTGGAAAAAAAAATTGCTTCTCCATAAAAGAATTTCAATTCTGCAAGTATAGGCAGGTAAATGGCAGCGTGCCTGCGTGGGGGAGAGGGGTGCTGCTCCTCTCCTTGGGCCACCATTTTGGTTTTGGTCTGGTAGAAACAACAAAATGGGGATCACTTGCTCCCCTTTGGACAGCACTCGATCAGTCCATCAGATAGATACTGGCTCTGCACCAGGCTGGATCTGAAGGAATGTTTTAAGGAATTGCATGTAGGTGCAGTTTCTCAGCAGTCATATAAACCCTAAATACCACCTGCTTGAACTAAACCATGTGGAACAAGCATCGATGCTTTAGAAGCATACACAGCTGTGGCCTGGCTGTCTGACATGCAGGAACTAGCACGAGGGTGTGCTTTAAGTGCAGGAAAAGGATTTATTCCAGCAGCAGTTTCCTGCAGGACTTGCACAGAGCACCCAGGTTAGCGTCTGGTTACCAGGGTGTTCACTGAAGGAGTGCACACAGCGAGTATGAAATGCATTTTATAAGCATCCTTCTCTATTAAAGGTAAAGCACAACGTGTTTGGATGCAAGCCCCGGCACAGTCCCATGTACGATCTTGTTTACCCTTTTATTGCGAGCGTACTTGCAAACTGCTGTTTTTTCCCATGCGACCGGCTTTCAGTTTTACGTCGGGGGGCTGTAGGGCGGGTTCTGAAAACAAGGAGGTGAATCAGTGACCTCAGAGCATGCTGTAACTGCCAGGAACCCCGTGGAGAACATGAACACAACCGGATAAAGTCAGATAGAACAGAGGAAGCTGCATGTAGATACACAGTGAAGGAGTTAGCAAGCTGTAACATGGGGATTTGGGAAAAGCTATCAAAAGGTAGAGGGTTCTTAATTTTCTTGGTCACACCTTTTCATCAAGAAATGAATGGGCGCAGGAAGGAAGCTGGATAGCCCAGCAGAGAAGAAAGCTGGACCAAAATCATGACAGCAGGAGCTTGCAGGTTGCTCCCAGGCACTAGTGCCAGCGCAGCAGCAGTGCAGCAGAGCAGCAGCAGCAGAGTAGTGCAGCAGCAGAGCAGCAGCTCAGCACAGCAGCAGCAGCAAAGCAGCAGCAAAGCAGCACAGCAGCAGCAGCTCAGCACAGCAGCAGCAGCAGCACAGCAGCAGCAGCAGCAGCACAGCAGCAGCAGCAGCAGTCTCCTGACATCTTGTGGCTCCGCTGCAGAGTACAGCAGCCCCTTCCCCCACAGCCTCAGGCACGGGTGTCAGCTGGAGCTGACCTTGGCATTAACCACAGGCACTGGAGATCCTTATATATAGCTACATTCCTCTCACAAATGTAGGGCCACTTCTTTTTCCTCCTGGGCAAGAATGAATGGGTTCGAGTGAGCCTGCGCTTTCCCAAGTGCTTCTGTATGATTTACACTAAAGAGGACCCTATATTTGCCTCAAACACAGATAACTCTATGTATACTAGGTCCCAGATTCTGCATCCATCATCCTCCCTTTCGCAGGTGAAATAAAGCCCAGATCCAAACCCAAGTTTGCTGTCATCTCCCCCCAGCCCCACATGCTCATTAATACTCGGATCCGTGTCTGCTTTTAGCAGTGTGTTTGTGTCTTGTCTGAAGAATCATTCACTTCTCCCAGTTGCAGTGGCCCAGCTTCAATGCTAGTTATGAATGATTTATAGGGGAAAGGACAGGAATTTTAAGTGTTTTATAAGGTGTATTTATTTTTAAAGATTATTTTTAAATAACATGACTATTAAGAACGTTAAGTGTACACACACCCACGAAGCCATGCAAGGCAGTCCTAACCTCTATCATCTGAAAGCATTGCCTGTTTGTGAAACATTCATGAGGAGTCTTTTGTCTCATCCTCTAAGTACCTGGGACTGACTCTGGACTTGCCTCAATTACTCAGTTTCAGAACTGGAAAAAAGACGAATCACAATGAATTTTTTAAGCAGAGATCAAGCTGTTTTCCTGGCATTGGGTCCTGTTGAATCTCCTCCTGGTTCCTCATTACACCGGGCTCTTGCTCTGGCTGAAGTCGCCACAGCAGGGCGGAGGATGCTTGGAGCTGGAGCGGGAGCTTTCGAATGCTGTGGCTGGGACTGGCAAGAGGTCAGGGTGCCATGGCAGGGGTTCTAAAGGAGGTGCTGTGTGTTGCAGGAGGAGGAAATGAGCTGCTTTTCTGTTATTTTGTGCAAGTCTCCTTCACACTGTGATCCACAAAATGGCAAAACACCATGCCAAGGAAAAGACGCAGCCAGGAGCGACCGTTCCTTCTCTGGCATCCCTGCATGGAGGAGAAACTTCCACACGCGACCCTGCCCTGCCTCAGGAAGTGTGGTTCAAAGAGGGGAAGGAAACGAGATGGAAAAGGGCGGGGGGAAGGCTCATTTACTGCTGGGGAGCTGCCACTAGACCCATGGGGAAAGCTGTGGCCAGCATTAGGGCTAGGGAGAGATTACCACTGTTTACCAAGAAGCTTAGTGGGAAACACATGGAGAAAGTCATATGGTTGGTCGGTAAGAATTCATCCATGCTCCCATTCTCCTCCCATTCTCTCACAGCCTGGAAGTTGCCCTCTGAGGAGACCATGCCACAGAGACGGCAGCAGGAGGAGGCAGAGCAGACGGGCTGGGAAGCCCTTCAGGGAGCTGAAATTTCATTTTGCTCTGTGTCTGTGGGAATCCCAGCAGCACTGCACCCCAGGGAGGTAGGCATACTGCTTTGTTTACCACTGCACCCTTTCTGCTTTACCGTTTGGGTACACACATCTGCAAGAAGGGCTGTTAGGGGAATTTCAAGGTATTTGAAAAATCCAGCTGGCCAGTTTCAGTCTGAAGTATGGAATGGATGAAGTGGCACTAAAACATGAGAGGTTTCTCCCAGTGCCCACTATTTTTCAATGCACATAGACCTTTCAGTTTAAGAGATGTGCAAAAGAACAAACTTCCATGCACTTTGTACAATGTCTGAATTTGTCATGGTCTCAACAGAAAATAAAAAAGGATTTAATAGATGCTATATTCTATTAGGAAACTTACATTATGTTTTTGTAAGATAAATTGCCCAATTTTGTGTTACCAAAATGATGGCTGTGGTTGCTGTAGCAGTGACTGCAGTATAGACATACCGTTTCCAGTTCAGCTCTATCAGTCCCTTTGTTAAAGTCTGCTGCCAGTATACAATTGACTATTTGTGGCTTGTGGCTACTCTCTCAAGAGAAGTTATAAACTGAAAGTGATACCAAGTGTTATACAATGGGGAAACAAGTCACAAAACAGAAGGTATTAAAAATCTTAAAAAATCCCCTTTTAAATATATATAATTATATATAAATATGTGCATGTCTAATGCACACACACATGCACCCAGACGCATGCATATGTGCAAACATTCAATTTGACAAAGAAATAGCTTTTCTGAAAATAAAACAGTTCCATTGCAATATTTTGTTGCTGAAAACCAAAGTCATCTGTTTATCTTGAATGCTAAGCAGGGTGAAGGCAGCTGCAATTTGAGCTTCTCTGCACTGGCCAGCTGGTAGCTTAAAGCCAGCAAACCAGGAGGGGGAGGTGAACTATCACCACCGGATGGTCTTAGAAGCGGTCACTGTACAGGATAGCTTTGAAATGGCATGGTTTATGATTCACAGGAACTGTTGGGCTAATATTATTACAGTTTTTTTTAAGCAAGACCAACCAGTGGCTGGAGGCTCAGCGTGAGGTAACCTCCATCACCATACACTGATTCAGTGCCACCTGCACAGAAACAAACGCATCACTTACTTTTTCCCCACTTTCCATTTGTTTCTCTCAGTTGCCTTTGAATCGCTGTAACTGTCAAGATGCTGTAAGTGGTATTCAATTACAAACACCAGAAGTATAGGATTATGGTTAGGAACTGGAAACATCAAGCAGGTCAGGTGCAACTCCTTATGGCTCCAGAGTGTATTTAGAGGATGCCCTGCACTTGATGTGTATAAGGGAGAGAAATGTCACCTCGCTTCAGCAGCTGCTTGTGGTGAACTGGCACAATGACATGTATAGGGGGCTCATTTGAATGAGTAACAAGAAGAAAGAGAAGGGGGGGGGGGGGGGAAATGGGTTTTATATCCATTTCATTATTTTCAGTGACAAAACACTGCATATAAGCTGGCTCCAGCTAGGTTTCTTGAGCGAACCTGAGGCCTGGTGTGCGTGTAGCCCATGGATTACCATGTGCCATACCTGTGTGCATCGAGCCCTCACACATCAGTGCACTTTAACAGCAACATGCAACCCATTTGCTACCACTCTGAACTGGCTGTAGTGATTTCTGTACTTGTCATTTGCCTGCACCCAGATTCTATGATTTCCAAACCACAGCATAAAAGCTGTGCAGCTTGTAAGCAGCCATGTGGAAAAGCAATGTCGAATATATATGCATGCACCATGTCTGGAAGCATAGCCATATTTTTCTCTGAAGAATTTGCTTAGGTTACATAAAAGAAACAGGCAGGAACCCGTGGGTTTTCATTTGGTGGTTCTCCCTCTGTTCTGCTTGGCTTCTCAGCTTTCAATAGATCCCAAGGTCAGGCTGTTATTTGTTGCTAGGCCAAAGTGGCAACCTCCCACCCTAACAATGCTACTATCTTCATATCATCTGAGCTATAGGGGCCACATTGTGATGCTTTGGCAGTGTTGCTAGGGAGGTTGCTAGGTTAGATTGATGTCACTATGTGGGTTATAAATTGCCTTTACCCTGCTGGCCCTAACTTGGCCCCATAACACAATGATCTAGTAGATGGCATCGAAGTGTTGAAATGATACATCGGAGCAGCATCTTCGGACCCTGAACTTGGCAGCAAATGCACGTTGTATCTATTCAGCAAAGGAACCTACCTGCCATCTAGGGAAGAAAATAAACAATCACTTCAGATAGTACAACCAAAATAAAAATGCATCCTTTCATGTCCAGAAATTAACAAAACTCTGGTGAAAAATACCCAGTTGCTGACCTACATACATGCACTAAATACAAGGCTTTTCCTTAGCACAGACTGTGTGCCCTCTGCATGCCCTGCTGTTGAGAAAAGAAAATAAGTTTTATAAAGACGAAAGTGATAGCTGAGAAAACAAGGTAGGTGAACTGAGAATTTCCCAGCTTTGAGTAGTACGTGTCACACTCTCAACTCAACTAAAATATACCACCAACGCCTTTATTATCACACCTGTTTATTCTAGCACAAAAGTGCCATAGCACATAGTTAAATTATTTGCATGTTTCTTGTTTATGTCCTCAAGGGACATTTTAATCATGACTGTTGCAGAAAATAATAATGGCTGAAGAATTACTTAAATGATTTTTCAATATAATAATACATCAAAATTTAGAAATACTCTGTTGCATAGAATACTGATGCACTCGTGTGTGTGTGTGTGCATTTCATTTCTTTCGAAAAGGAATAAATAAAAATAGATAAACATGCATGCCCATCAGAGCTGTTCTGGTTTAATAAGTAACTACATCATTAGACAGGCTTTTCTTTATGCATTATGTCTTGATATGCAGGGCTTTAGCTGCACACCTCTCATTAGTGCTAATGAAATTTATTTGGCTGAATCCCCATGCATTGTGTTGAACGTACACCTTACTCTACTTGTAATTATTTTTTAAAGAGTGCCTTCATTTCAAGGCAGACCAGAACACAGCTCCTACAGTGCCATGTGAGTCCATAGGGTGTATACATATTTATAAATGTTTTAAAAATGCATATTATATTTCGCCCACAGAGCATAACATCTCTGCTTGCTGGAAACGTATTAAAGAAGGTAACAAAAATCCAGAGGAAATGTCTTTGAAAAAATAGTTAATACACATGGGCTACAGCTGCCTTTTAAAGATTAATTTCTTGGCCATTTACAATGTGTTTTTTATTATCAAAAGCCAATGGACCATATTACAGAAAATCTTGCTTTGTAAATGCATTTTGCACTTCTTGGGACTGATTCTGTTGCACAAAATTCAGTGATTTTCCCTCCAGACTTACACCATCACAAGCTCAAAACTGGACTTAAATCGTCACAGGGTTACTTCTTGTCCTTCTTAGTTGTCACTGCAGTAAGCAGTGTTCCTTGTACATGTGTCAGTGCTGTTAAAAGAAGGTAAAAGATAGAGATCTGAGCCTTTGTTTAAATGTGGCTTGCAATGCTGCAAACGTGAGCGTAACTTTGCAAAGGTAAATCATATTCATGGGTGTAGGTATTTGCATAAATTAAATATGTAAAATAGTTTACAGAGCTGGAATCATACTTTTAAAATGTGGTCTCACTGAAGGTGTACTAGTTCTGACTGGATTGTTTATGATCCCTTTAGGTTGTTCATTTCCTCTAACATTTGAAAATTGACTAAAGACTGCGTTGGCAACACATTTATCGTATTATTCCTCTTCCTGGCCTTCCCCTTTTTTTTCCTCAAGACATACAGAGGTTAGTTGAGCGCCACGTAATCCTCTGTTTCTATATGGGACTGGATAAAATGCGAAAGTACATACCTCTGTGAACACAGCAAATCCTGGCCTGTCTCCCTTTCAGCCTGTAAACAGCAAAACTTCCGATAGACAAAGGATTTGCAGGGCCCATGCATGAGCTCCAGACTTCCCCATAGCCAAATCCTGATCTTTTCAAGGCTTTTCTTTAAACCCTAAAAAGCAAGGGGGGAAGCGGAGGGAGAGGGAGAAGCTAGCTGCTATTAAATCCCGCCAAGCAGTAGCTAGGGAAGACGGAAGAAACTGCAGGCTCAGAGCTGTATTAAGGACAATAAATTGCTGTTACTTCTTTGCAAGCCACGAGAGGATGGAGAATCTACCAGGGTGGATCCCAGTCACGGGTGCGAGTTCCTTTCCCAGTTCAGAGACTTGTCCTCTGCGACCTTGGGCACATCATTTAACCTCGCTCCACATCGCTGTTCGGTCTCTGAAATGAAAATAAACGGCAGTAATGCACCAGAAAAGCTAAATGTGCTAGTGATTATGAGGAACTCAGATGAGGGTGAAGGTGAGATAAATATTTTAGACAGATGAATATAATCCTTACTCCACTCCTGTGAAACCTTCATACATTAAACTCAGCTTCTCAGTACAAGAGACAGGACATATCCCTCAGTAAAGGGAATGGCTTGCATTCAGTTACTGCGGTATAATTAGGTGACTTTTTTTGGGGGGACTGGTCTTCTTGTTCCGGTGGTACCTCTCAAGGTGATGTTTCTGCATTTGCAACCCTGGTGTGCAGCGCGTTCCAAGGTGACTTATTTCAGCAGAGGCTTCACACGCTGACTGGAGCCACAGGTGTACATCTTTGTCTGATGATACGGTGTCTGCACTAACATGGAGATTTTCATTTCTTGGAAAGTGTTAAAATCTAATACATAAATGTTGATTTTTTTTAATGTGCTCCTGGGGCTTTTTCATCTATGCCGGAATTAAGTGCAAAGGGAATTTTTACAGCCGACTTGTAAATTCCTGACAAGAGGAGTTTATAATAGAAGTGTTGACATAACCTTAACTACAGTGACAACTGAAGCTGGTTTGTTAGGAAAGCAGCAAATAATTTTCTTGCAGGAAGGCAGGAGTTGGGCATAGAAGGTGAGGCAGCTAAATATTTTTTTCCTGAGAATCCCCGGAGGGTATTGTGTGAGACAGCACGTGAAATGAAGCTGAAGCAAATCGCATAGCAGGCAGAGGAAGAAACACTCTGGAATTCACTCATTTTCGTGAAGGAGAAGCTGCAGTTATCCTCTTATAATTTTGTTTACAAGCTGCGTTTCTCCCCTCAGAGGTAATCACGAGGGTCTGATAGCAAGTCGGTGCCTGCTTTTGGCCTTCCAGCTGGCTCTGACTTCGTTCTTTGTCCTGCAGCAGTCAGGAGTGAACTCTGGTGCCTCAGCTCCATGCCTGCACCAGGAGCAGGAACCAGCCCTTTGTTTGCAGTCCGTCTGTGTCTCTTACAAGCAATAATTTTTTTAAATGCCACTAAATCAGATTTATTTCCTTGAGTCACCCACAAGAATTCAAAACCTGAGAACTTAAACACCCAGCAATAGATGGACAAGCTTTTGTGTCTGAGGCCGAGCCATGACCCGAGCTCCTGGTCCAACAGGCATTTCTGTCACTTACACGAGAACTGAACCTATTGATAGGAAGAGGTGGGTCTGGCTGAAACCTGAAGCAAAGGAGCCCATGTAGAGCTGACGTTAGTGCCTTTATTTCCCAAAGTCAGGGGTTTGTGTCATACCTGTCACTTCCCTCCTGTGAGTGAGGGCAAGAGGAGTTTTTCATCTCTTCTCGCAGGCATTAAATCATCAGGGCAGAAGAGAGATTGTGCCTGTGTTTGCCATCGTGCAGCACAACCTGCACAGGGCTGGGCTGTGGCATTGCTCAGAAGGGGTTCAGAAGTCACCCCACTGTCCCACACCCATCTGCCAGCTCCTACCCTCCCCGATTCTTTGCAATTACCTTCTGAACAGTGGCCTATTTCCCAGAATATTTGACTTAAGTCTTCCTTACATCTTTGTTGCAGTTTTGCATGGGGAGAAGCAGTTAGCTCCCTGGCAAGCAGCAGAAAGATTTATTGTGAGCTGGCACACTCCAGACCGTGATAGTTGCTGGGAAGAAGGTGTAAATGCCCGGCTGCCTCCCTGTCCTGTCTGTCTGACCCCAGCGTGTTTGGCAAAACCCTGAAGTAACTTTCCTGGAAACGTGGAAGGTCCAGGGACAGAATATTCAGCGTAAATAAAATATGATACTGAAAGCAGAGAAAAGGGCAGCTTTGAAAATGGGAAAACCAGAACTAAATCCCTCAGTAT
Source organism: Oxyura jamaicensis (assembly GCF_011077185.1). Taxonomy (NCBI): domain Eukaryota; kingdom Metazoa; phylum Chordata; class Aves; order Anseriformes; family Anatidae; genus Oxyura; species Oxyura jamaicensis. The sequence continues at coordinate 9,761,066 of NC_048907.1, forward strand.
TTCCTAATTATTTATGGGCAGCTATGGCCCATGGCACTTGCAATCAAAATGCACGAGGTATTGCTGAGAGACGGAGCACCCAAGCAGAGGGTGACTGAGCAGCCCTGCTGAATGCTGTCCGTGAGCAGCGATGGATTTGTAACCCTCCTTTGCGCTATGGCGGGGGTGAAAGGGCAACGGGAGCTGGTCTGGCAGGGTGGCAGAGAGAAGGGAAGATGGACCAGCAACAACGAGATCGCACAGAGGTGTGATGGAAAGCAAAAAGTGCAGATTCCTCATTTGCCCTCTCCCCATTACAACAAGATTTTTTACCCTTCCCTATATTCTGGCTTTATTTCTAACAAATATTGAAATGTAATCCCCAGCTCTCAGGCACTGCCAGCAAACCTGGCAGAAACACTGCAGCTGGAGCCACGGCCGGGAGCTGGAGGACACAGAACACTGTCACTTCTTCCCCTGGTAAACCAAACACACAGCAGAGGAGCAATGTGCCAATGAATGTCTCTGCTTTTTTTTTCCCAGAAAGCTCATTTTCTGTCAGGATTTTCCTCCCTTGCTGAATGCCCCTGCATGAATAGAAAGCAAGCTGGCTGCTCTTCGCATCACAAGAGCAGGATCCCAACCCAGCTTTGCCGCAGCCGCCCAGGACATCTCCTCCTGGCTCTTGTTTAGGACTGCCCTCTGCTGGGTTCCCAAACGGAGCTGGGGCCGGCCTGGGACTCGAGGCAAATGTATGGGTCAGCAACACGCTGAGCTTCTGCAGGGCTGGGGTCTTGTGCGCTGCGAGTGTGCGGGAGGTGGCTGCACGGCAGGCCGAGTGCCTTTGTGCTGCGCACACTCGTGTGCTGTCTGCGGAGCTGTTAATGGAGCTGGCATTGGCTGCGTGCTCTTATCTCGCTGCACTTCAAGATGGAGTAATCCTTCCTCGCTCGGATTCAAGGCTAAGGGATGGTCTCGGTGGTATTTATATACATTTAGCTCCAGGTCCCTGCCTCTCACAAGAGCATATGGTATGTAGAGTAGTCTTGTACCAAAAATGAAATGACACAAGGAGTGGAGGCTACCGGAGATAAGTAGTAGGGCTGCATTTTCCATACCCTGCTCCTAGATGAGAGTTGTGATACAAAGCATTGTCTGCAACAAATTGGAAACATCTGGCACTGCTGTGTTTCGGTCTGTGCTTACAGGACTATTGGGACTGGTTTCTCCAAATATTCTGTTAAATTTTGGAAGGGACTGCCTTTATAGGCAGCTGCTGTGTTCTGTAGCGGTTGTCTCAGGATACAGAGCTGGTATCTAGTGTCGTTTCTCAGAAGTATTTTCCTTTTCCTATGTCCTTTTAAGCTTCTTCATTTCACTTTCTCTAAAACTCTTTCGTAGCAAGCTGGTGGGGCAGCAGTGTGTGGAGGAAGGCAAAGTCTTGGGTGGCAGCTCTGGGTTTGCCAGCAGATGCTGAGGCATCCCCTTGCTAGAGGTTTTCAAGAACACATTCAGACTCAAAAACTATTTACAGAGGAAAATTAGATTTGAGAGAAACTCAGAGCAGGACGGACAGCCTCACTTCTTCCTCCAGATGTTTGTTATGAGGCACAGGAACTTTTTATGGCAAAAACTTTCATATTCTGTCCAGACACTCGCTTTCATGAAATGTAGGGACTGAATATCTTTGAAACAGTTCTCCTTGAAATTTGTCGTCCATTGCAGACATTACTGGGACAAGGAACAGGCAGACAACATGACTGCAGAAGCCTCATTTTCTGTGGAAGGCAGATCCTGAGGGGTCATTGCAGGTTCAGTTTAAAAAGGGAAGGGAACTCTGCCGTCTCATGGCCTTAAGTGTCTCACATGCCCTGGCATGTAACACCTGCTGATGGCAGGCAGGAGGGTGTCTGAAACATTCCTGGCCTTTTCTGGTCATTCTGTGTTAAATTCTCCTCTGAGAGCTTTCACAGACTCCCGTTCATGCTCTGCTTTATGGCAAAGCCAGCACAATCTTTTGCTTTTCCCACAAGTACAGCCTGTCTCCGGTTCTTCTTCCCACCTCTGCACATGTGCTCACTTCTGCTGTCCCTCCAGAAGCTGTTTGGAAGGAAGTGGCAGGAGCACTGTCGTGGAGAGCAGAGCAGCTTTCCTATGAGGCCTGGAAAGTGTGCAAGGGATGTGTGGCCATGTGAACAGACGGGAGTGAGAACAAGACTGGAAGGAGGGTGAAGGAATTTTAAAGGAATTCCTAAAAAACATTGTTTGCAAATTTGACGTTTGACTGGTAGGCTCAGGTGCTGAGGTCTGCAGAGATTGTATCTCCCTGGGGGACCGATCTGACAGCTGAGCAGATCCGTCGGAGGCCAGGCTCTCTCGTTAGGCAGTGGAAAACCAGAAGTCTGATTTCTGCACAGATGTGATCACCAATTCCTTTTTTGACTCTTGGCAAGCTACTTCTGTACACCACCCCTGCTTTGGCTAGAAAGAAGAGGTGCAGCTACATGGATACGAGTGAGAGCAGAGACTTTTTCAGACCTGATGACAAATGAGAGAAACATAAGGCTGGCAGAGACCTTGAGAAATGGTCTAGTCTGGCAGTCATCAATTTTCTTTAATCAAAGGACTGCCCTGGCTTTTTTTTTTTTTTTTTTTTTTTTTTAACTGTACCATTGCAGAGTGCCAGCAGGATGGTTTAAATACAAAAACAACCAGAAATTGGATTTTATTATTTAAATTGGAGAAAGGCCAATGCTGAGCAACTGTTATCAAAGAAAAAATAAAGCCACATCTACTTATACTTCAAAATAGGTAAAAGTCTACTTGTTCTGATTAGTTTTATCTTGACATCACTTATTTTCATAGATGCTCATAAACATTTTCTTTACCTGTTAAACCAACTTTGTTGAAATGTAGTGGGATCAATGCACCAGAGGAAGTGTCCCCCACACAGCTCTCAGGCTGCAGGGACTGTGCTGCAGCAGGGCTTACTTACAGATCTCCCAGCAACATTACCAACTCCACCCTGATTCCAGACATTGCTTCCCTTATTAATCACCCAGAACATCATGATGTCAGCATCATTATTATTTTCTCCATTTGTTTTGAATGTCATACAAAGGTCCTCTATCCAATCAAACCTGCAATGCAAATAACAATAGCAATTATTGCTCTGTGCTTCAAAGCATGTTATAGGTGTAGAACAGTCAGAAAGAAGCCCTGTAAGTAAGGGATGTAACTCCAGAAGAAAATACCGAACGAAGATCACACCTTTTCATGATCAGCTTCTATGTGCCTGAGCGGAGGACTGTATTCATCTACCTCTTTTTGGCCGAATCTGTTGAAATGTGCAGAGCAGTAACACACTGCCACAGCTGCTCCACAGGCAGCAGAATGCTAATACAGATTTGTAATGATGATGCTATGTGGTCCTCTTCTTCACATTCACTGACTCATATCCTGTACACCCAGGAAGCACTGAGCATTTTATTAGAGCTGATGAATGCACATTGACCACTCAAACACAGTGTATTCACAAATGCGTGTGTTAATGCATTTTTACTCTGCTTAAGAGAATTGACAAAGAAGGATAGAGGGGTAAATAGTATCTGTTGCACATAGGCAATTTGTGCCAGCCTAGATTCTGATAAAATTCTGTCTTTAATGCAAGAAATAACTACAGCTTTCTTTGGAATTGAAAAAGATCCTTCTGCTAAAAAAAATAAATAAAAATCCAAAAATATCAGTTTATCAAGTAAGCAAGTACTTCATCAGGTTACCAAGTAGTTGATAATGTTCATGATTCCAACCTATGTTTTAGTCCAACTAAAACTTCGATTTGATAGTCTGGAAAAAAAAAAAGGGGAAGACTGAAAAAAGTGTCAGATAGCTTCTGAGTTGTAGAGCATAAAAATAAACCTGAGTTATTTCATACCTGAAATAACAAGAATCTGAGCTTTCCTGATGTATTTCCTTGTTTTTCAGAGCTGAAAGTGCCATGCTACTTCCAAAATATGATCCTAAATATGTTTCAATTATGACACAAAGGGAGAGGATTCCCCATAGCTGTTTAGATTACAAATGTGATAAAATACTCCATATCTGGAAAGAAATGGAAAAAAGTCTTGTGATTTCAGCCTTGCAGGATTGATTCTTATTGATGAGTAGGATACTGCAGTGTCTGGAATAACTCCAGTGATTTAAGCGTAGTATGGCAACAGAGGAGGACAAGTTTTAAGTGGCAGGTAAAGTTCCAGTAATTCAGAAAAAATGGCATTTGATCAAGGAATAATAGGAACTGAGAGAAGTTACTGGAATAAAGTCACACATAAATGGGTATGCTCTGTTTGCACATTTCCCCCATGTAGAACAAGAGCAGCAGAAGGCACATCATTTTCTCATCACCACTTACCCACTGCCATTTACCCAAAGGCTATTTTACCTGAGCTTTCCCCAATATCCGAAACGCTGAAGAAGGTAAGGAGTTGTGAATTGTTTCCCATTTTTCTGCTGCATGTGGAAGTTGGGGTGAGTTTTCTTCTCCACAAGCCAGCTGTCAGGGGAAAGAGCAGGCTGGACAGCGAAATCCTGAGGCAGTGGGAATCCTCGAGTGATCCTCGTGTCCCACATGGCAAAATCCTGAGCCTCCTTACACAGAAAAATACATTTCTGACTAGACTTATATGATGCCTATTTCTTCCTCAATGAAATGTGCACTTGATCCCCCCACCCTCCCCTCTAATTGCGTATTGCAACTAGGGGAAAGTAATAGTGTTTTGTGCATATGACCAGCAACCAATTCCTTCTTGAAAGCCCCAATTAAGGATGAAGTAACCTCAGTGCTTCTTAAATCCACTACCCTAGTTCAAAAAAGATTCACACAAAGATTCATGGATATAATTTATCTGGAAAAAAATATTAAAAACCTGAACACATCAAATGTGCATGTAAGCAGAGCCTCCCTTTGTGTGCTCTCAAAGGGTTTATCCCCCCCAACACACGCGCACACGCGCGCACCCCCCGCCGTAAGAGATCCATTTTATAGATTCAAGGACAGCTCTCTCCAAGAGAAGAAGAGACGTTGCCAAGATACCAGATGCGGTTCCATTCAAGACCACTCATAGGAGCAATTCAAGATGAAATCAAATTAGATGTGTTGGTTATACATAGCGCAGCCTGCTCGGGATACTAAATGACAGAGTTTGCCAATAATTAAGTGAAATCTCAGAGATGATGAGTCCCCAGAGCTCTCTAGGTTATGTCGGTCTAATTCTAAGTGTCATCATTATAGCAGCAGAGCAAAATACTCTGCATAGGCCGCAGAGCTGGAATTTTTCCTGTGGATATTAGCTTTTCATAGCCGGTGCTACAGGGCAGCGCTGAGCTTCATTACATGTCTTCTGCTATTACACTTGCTTAACCTTTCCCTGTTATAAAGCTCCTGAAACCCGACTCCCATTTAATAATTGATAGTTAGCACTTACTATCCGGAGCTGTATCCATATTCAAAGCACTTTACAAAGAGCTCATTAATCTCTTTGAGCCCCCTCTGCTCCCCCGTGAGGTGTCCAGCACAATTACCCTAATTTTGCAGAAAGGGAAACTGAGGCAGAAAGGTCGTGACTGAGCCTGGAGCTAGAGACCAGTGCTACAGCTGGCACCAATGCTCAGGCTCTTCTTCATGGGAGAGCTGGCTGAACTGGTGTTGTTAGAAAGCAGATTGTTCTCAAATTCTCTGTGGGGTCGGAGGTTCAGGGAGCCTTCCTCCTGCCCCACGGAACCTGCACAGGGAGCTGCTGAGCAAGCAGCAAGAAGCCAAAGGAGCAAGCTGTTGAGAGCTGTCACATGCGTGAGCCCCTCTGAGGGTCTGCCAAGGCCAGTCCTGCACTGGGAGGAGGCTGGAAGCATCCCCTGGATGGGTGGAAAAAGTGCCACCTCCTGGCATATTCTCCCTGGCAGCTTTACCTGAGATGGTTGGGATGGACCCACTGCTGGCATCTTTGTCTAACTCTCCCCATCCTTACATTTAGGGTTGCTTCGGGAGCACAATCGACCCACTCTGCACAAGGATTCAGAGCATCCAGGATCAGACCCACGTGTTTCCAAAATGTGCTCCCAGGGAGGCCACCCTCCACAGCCCTGCCACAGCAGGACGGAGCCTTGACGGAATCAGGTTACCAGGAGTTTTAGTAGCTTAGTAATCACTACTGCCCCTTGCTCTGCTCCCCGTGAACTGATGAACACCACGGTCATGTTCAGAGGGGTAATGACTGCTTCCAGCTTTGCAAGCGTTCACTTCAGACCACTTGGAGTTGGAAATGTTGCACCGAGTTTGTGATTCAGGAGGATCACTGTCTGAACAGAAACCACCCTGAAAAACAGGAGTTCATTTTAAAAAATAACCTCGTTATTAAAAATAAAGAAGTTAGTGGAGGGCGGATAGAAACAAAAAGTCAGTCTGAAGGCTAAGGCTTCCAGGAAGAGCTTGCTCAAAATCTAACAAACATATACAAAGAGAGGGAAGAACCTCGGGGACTGTGGCATCAATACTGCCATAACCACCAGCAGGAAAGGAGAGAGGACCAAATCCCGATTCAGCAGTGCTGCAGTACCTCTGCTGGCCCCACTCGGCCCCGGCTGCAGACACTTCTTCGATCTCCGTGCCGAGTGACATGCATGGCCCTGGCCACCCTCCCGCTGGCGCTGCTCTGCTGCCGGAGGGGACCCGCAGGGCTTGGCTCGCCCTCAGCTCTGCACGGTGCTCCGGACACGTGGGCAGCGCAGGGGGAGTCAGGTTTATTCACAATGGAAAACAGCATCTCCAGGATGGCTCGGAGGAAGTTATAAAATTTATAGGAGGTTCAGATAAAGATCTCGGATAGATATGGTCATATTGCTAAAAGAGTCAAACCTAAGAGGCTTTTAATTAAAGACTGGGGCACTCAGAGCTATCTTACTGAAGAGGTAATAAAATTATTGACTAAATCACTAACAAAGGCAACTGAAGCAAAGAGTTTAAATGATTTCCAGAGACTGTTCTCCAAGTGAAGGTTGTAGAGAGAGAGCCAGCAGTGCAATTAAACCAAATGAGGTCAAGCATGTTGGGCCTTAAGGCCTCTGCCTGCTCTTCAGATTCCTTTTGTTCTCATAATTCAATTATAAAGACCCCCCCCAACAACCATTTAACTGTCTCGTAAAGCAGTTTGTAAACTTTTTTATTTTTCTGTAAATTGTCTCCTAAAAGTGGCTTTCAGCATTTAAGGCAGTGTGGGGCGCGTACAGGCTTCACCAGGCCTTTTGTTCCCACTGGTGCGTCGCATGCACACGGGTGCTCGGACACGCCGGAGATCTTCCACAGCATCCTGAGCCCGTGCCAAACATCGATGGCTGGAGGTGGCAGCTGGTGAAAAAAAATAAAATAAATAAAAGTTATTTTATCCTTCCAAGAAAGAGGGAATTTGAAGAATGAAACCATTCCTGATTCACAATGGCATTTAAGTACCAAAGGAAGAGGATAGCTGTCCAGAAGGGATTAATAAACTTCTAAGCAGTTTAAGCACAAAACTCCAGATCATGGCTTGAGAGGCTTAAATGACTTAAGGGCCTTGGATTCCTGTCTGCATCATGAGGGGCCTTGATACCTTTGTATATCAGGCCCAAGGTGGCAGCCCTCAAATGAGCCCCAAGTGCAAGTCTAAGCCTCGTACCTGGACGCATTCCCTGTTGGAAATGAAGATTCAGAGGCGGCAGGATCCTGTTGCATGAAGCCCCAAGTAAGAGATCTCTGCTCGGAGACAAATCGACTGTTAGAAGTGACTGCTGTAGCAGGAAAAAGCAATTTTTATTCTTCTCTATTTCTGTTTAATTACAGCGAAGACAATTGGGTTGAGACATCGGAGGCGGTACTGACAGCTCTGCTTTCTCCTCTAGGTCCTGCAGAGGCGGTGGGAGCCGCTCCCTCGCTGCGGCTCAGCAGGAGCTGGGCAGCTGAGCCGGCTGAAATCTCTCAGCCTCTGCACCGCGAGGCCTCTCTGACTTGCCAGCCTCTCTTCCCCTGACGGTGCGAGCAGGTTTTAATGAGGGGACACCTCATTTCTGTCGAGAGGAATACTTATTCCTCTTTAGCACCATTGAACCGAAACAAAAAGACACATTACATTAGCAGGAACACCGAAATCACTGAGTGTTGGAGGTGAACTCAGAACTCACTCTGCCACTGATCCCTCTAAAAGGTTAACATCCTCTTTCTCAGTTTGTTAAAATCTTGTGCCTCCTTCCCCAAAGGAAAGAAATGTCAGTACATGAAAGGGGAAGATAAGTTAATGCAACATTCAGGTTACAGAGCTGGAGATTTTGGAAGTGCTGAGGTAAGATGCCTCTCTCAGCGCCAGCTCAGCCACATTCCACACAGACAGCACAGCGGCCTTGTTTCACTGGTCACATGCAGAGATTAGCATAATTATCTTTATTAATTGAGATCCCAAAGTATTGCTTGTTGCTAATCTGTCAAATTCTAGATGTGGTCAATGATTGTACCGTGGTGGCATCTGTAAGCAGTCGTGCAGCACAGTGCATGGGACTGCTGTTCTCTGCAGCCGTGGGACCGATAGATCCACTCCCATGCATCTAAACTAGCTGCAGCCCAGTGGCACTTGCTAGATGGCAGAGGAGATTTCAGCTGAGAAAGTGCTTTTATTACTGAAAAAAATAATGCAAAATGTCAAATATTTCACGCCCAAGCCGATACTGGCAAAAAGCCAGAAATATTCTGGTTTCGCTTGGGGTGTGAATATATTTGATCATCTGTAATTCAAAAGCTTTTATTTCAAAGGAAAGAGACAGTGTGTTGCAATAGACTTTGTAGTGATAAATATCAACTGTGCCACTTCTCTCCCAAAAGGGGTTTCCCACAGTTCTATAGTAATATACAGTTCAAAAGGCCATACTGAGATTTATAGTGCTATATATTCAAAGAATGGCATACGAGTCACTTCGCTCAGCTAAAGCGGATTTGACTTGCAGCCTTCACCGTTCTGCAGGACTGAAAAAGCAGCCACAGGTCCGGGCTGCCAGCAGGCCCAAGTGATTAGTGAACATGTGGCAGCTGGGTCACTCAAATTTGTACGTGCAGTTAATCTCGCGAGTCTAGCTGTGTCACTAGATAGTCTGGAAGCTTTCAAAAGTGTTTGGCCAGGAGATGTAGTCAATTTGGAGTAAAGCAAGAGAAATTCATTTAAATCAAGGCAGGCAGAGCAGTTGATGACAGCAGTGAATTTGGCCATCTCCGTGCATTTATTGTCATGAAAAACTGCTCTTACATTGTCCAAAGTGCATCCCAGTTTCTTCTCATTGCATATTTAAAGCCTCACCCAAGTTCTAACCCACTTGTATGGCAACAACTTTTGCTTGTGGATTTCAGCTGAATGCCCCAAAATGCTTTCTCTGAAGACAGAAGGCAAATTTCCACTAATTTTATTAGGGACACTCTTAGACTCTTAATGAAGGAAATTCATACCAAAAGACTCATTCTGTGATAGCTGTGATAGCTTTCACAAGTGTGTTTGTGTTTGAAGCCTCTGGATGAAGCCCTCTCTGTAGGCCATGCCCTGAAGACCGGTTTACATTCGTTCAGGATCAATGGATCTTGCTTGACTGAGCAAGAGCTGAGTAAGGACTGCTGGAGCTGGCCTTACATTGCATTTTTAACCTCGTAGAGATGCTGCCATGTATTTGAAAAGGCAAAATTCATTTTCTACCCGCCCCCCCCCCCAAAAAAAAAAAAAAAAAAAAAAAGTTTGCACAATTTTAAAAGCATATGGACATTATGGACATTAAAAAATATTTCATTAAAATACACTGCTGACCTGAAAGTTATTCTTGCTCCTGTGCAGTTTAAAATTTGGTAATCAGGTTTTCCCCTACCAGCAACTACTACTTAAACTGTTGCTTTTTACAGGGCTTTACAAAAATGGAAAAAATCTAAAACAAAAATTAATTTGAAGACTTTCCTTCATTCTCAGCTTCATATTAAGAATCATATAAAGAATCTCTACATTGATCCATCAGGGTTCTGCCTATCTTCTGTCCTTTAAAGGTACCCTTACAGGTACACTCTGTATGTGTCCATAATTTACAGACTTCCCATCCAGTTTTTACTGCGTGCCATGAAGGACCTTGAGGTACAGGAATTTGGGAGCCATGTGGAAATGTTCTATTTTGTTAAATTAATTTGAATTACTGGCAGTAATTTTCAATAGCAAATGCGTGAATTTCCAAGCATCTGCAAACAAAAGCATGCACCTTAGATTTTCAGTCTGTAGGTCTTCAGAGATTGGAACAACATGTAGAAGAGCAGCAGAAATTTTGTTATTGAAGAACCTTCTAAGAATTTCCTACATAAAATACAAGACATAAAACAGGACTGCATAATATCTGACCCGTGAGCTTATGTAGCCTGCCAAGAACTTTCTTTGACCCATCATAATGCTCTAGTAACCAGACTTCTCTGGACGGCCTTCTTACACTTACTGTAGTGTACAGCTGGCATGATGCTGAGCTTGCTCAAGGGCAGGACACATGGTGATGTGCTAGATCTCAGACATTTGGTTAAGTTTAAAATCTAGAATGATTTTTCCTCTTGGTTACTTGTGGCAATACTTTAGTTCTCTGTGAGATAAGTGAACAGGAGTGTAGTGCATGGGTAGCTGGGTGGCATGAAGGGTTGTCATCTATCACAGACTGAATGTGCCTACAGAAAGGCACATATGGAAATAAAGGGTGCTTGCTCTGCCTGGTTTAGGGCTTGTGTGAGTTCAGCCTGGTTGCTGTTTCTAGTTCTGGACTCTGCAGTTTGAAAAGAGCAGAACTGGGGAGAGAGGAGAGAGAGAGGGAGAGCTAAAGTGATAAGAGGTTTAAAAAACATGACCCAGGAGGGAAGGTTGAAAGAAATGTCTGTTCTGAGTTTAGGAAAGTGATGAGGGAAGCTACAAAAATGTAAATGGCATTTTAATTTGATATCTTAAAGTGTCAGTCAGTCACTCTTTAGGTTACGAACACAAAACAAAAGATACTTGGCTAATTTTCAGCAGGTACATTAGGTCAAATAGTAGGGCTTCCTTTCTGAGTATATGGACAGTGAAGCAATGGAACGGGTTGTCTAGGGAGGATGTGGAATCCCAGAGGGGGAAAATTTTTAAACTAAACTAGTCATTTGCCAGGTCTGAGCTAATTGTTATTTTTATTCCCCTGTTTCCCCCTGTTTCTGTTTTGTTGTCTGTTTGTACAGGTAGGTGGGATATGGAAAACCCTTTCTTGTGTCTCAAGAATCACCACTGATCATAGCTTAAAGACAGTTTTCATCTTTGTTTATTTTTAGATGTTGCCATCTTTCCATTTCACTTAAGATGGCACCCAACAGAATTCTGTTGGTTTAGATGTTTTGAAAAGCTTGCTGGTGCTCCAGCGTCCTGTTTTCTAACATTATAAATGAAGCCTGTCATGAAAACTCCAAAGCAATGAGACAGTTGATGTTCAAAATTGTGCTTAGAAAAAGACATTTTAGAGACGCGTGTCACCCTCAAAACCGCACTGAGCAATGCTTTGTCTGCAGCTGGAAGAAAAATGAGATTGTTTAATATGAGTGTCAGTGTCAGGCCATTCCATCTCGATGCAGTCCCATTTCTACTGGCTTGGCTGACCCGTTTGGATTATACCCTATCGGAATCATAAAGACACTTTATTTACAACTCATGCATGCCACTACTTGACAGCATACACAATGACGTGAGGAATAATGTCTAAAATGGTTATTGCCATAAAACTGAGTTTATTCCTACTCCTCAATAACAAGTGTTATAGTAAAAAGTACTTTCAAAAAGTAATTGATCAATCACCTCTACTTTCACAGTAACTCTGAACCTTTGAAGTCTGAAATAAGAAAATGTTTTTATAGAATCTGCTTTACAAAAGAGTTTTGGCATTTTTATCCAGAGTACCTTTGATTTCCAGAGCTATCTATATTAAAAGCTATTCAGACAAATACCAAAAATCTAACCTTGCAGGATAAGTCATATTGGGCATAGATGAGTGATGTGCAGAGATTAAAACAAATTTGCCACTGTTCCAAGCAACGAGGATGAATCCTGGTCTGACTGAACTTGCAAAGTAACAGGCCCCTGGATTTCAATGAGATAATTTGATCCATGTGATTGCTTCTGTCTCTTTCTTTGATATTCCTGTAATTGCCTCTTCTTCTTTAATCCAAAACAACTGAGACAGAAAGGAAAAGCCCATATGTTTTTATAAGAAAAGGGCAATACATAATGTTAAAAAAATGTTTCATTAAAGGTGCAACTATTTAAAATGTAAAACAGATACTACAGCAGTGACAAATTCAAGTTGTTACTCAGTGTTTTTATGAAAGATCTTTCAAGTATTCATTTGCCAGGAATACTTGTTTAAATTTTTTAATGTATTCAGTTAGTCATATTCAGTTCTCTTTTATGTCCACTTCTCATGAATCACTTGACAGATGGACTTCTACAAGCACATCCCTTTGGGGAAAGTAAATTTTAAGTCATAATAAGAACATAAGACCTGCCATAGTGAATCAGAGCAAAGGTCTATCTAGTCCATACCCTGATTTTGGCAGTAGCCAAGAGCAGTATATTAGATTTTAACAGTAATGGCTTTGATCTTTCAGAGAGTGTTAAGTTGGTGACTAAGCAGAAAACGAAAAGAAATCCCAAGAGCAAAGTATTCCCCAACTCAGAAGAAACAGCAAGTGAATCTGTTTCTCCCTGTGCCTCAGACCTAGCTCAAGGTCCCTGTCTCACAAGTACGTACCATGAGGTGTTACACGTGCTTACAGAGAGCACTGGGGTTGCTGAAATTTAAATATTGAGTACCAACGGCAGTGATTTGTTGTGTTCTTTTGCCTCAGTAGATACAACTGCTTTGGGGTATTACGGCCAGTTTTGCTATTGCAAAATGGAAGTGAACAATTAAACTCCAGCAACAGGGAAGGGAAAGAATTGGCTGGAGAGGAATGCGGTGCAGACAACAGCAGGCCAGTACGAGCATAGTTTGACTGCTCACTGTGGTAAGTAGTTCTACTGACAGGGCTAGTTTCTGTTTAGAAATCTGGATTTGCACAATGTGCACTAGCAACACCTGAAACCCTTTCCACTCTCTTTTACAGAGTAAGAGCTCCCTTTTTCCAGTGAAACTGTACTTAAAAGTGCTTTGGATTTATCTTATCTTTTTAATTGCTGCTGTCTCAATTAAATTTCACCTGTGATACCAACAGCCCTCCTGGAGACCAAAAGGAAATTGAACAGGTTGTGAGTAAATTAAATAGCTCTACAAATTATAAAGTTTACATCTACTGGTCACTGCAGAAAAAGCTACATACATGCTTTTTGCAACCTTAGTCATTTAGGGCATCTTAGAGAAAAAAAGGAGTTTAGCCTGCCAAAAATCTGCAAGGATCACTGATAATTTGTTGATCAGCATTAGGTTCTTTAAATCCATGCACTTCATTATCTGATTAATTCAGAGGCAAGTTTGTAATCAGTGATGAAATGTTTAAGATTCTTCTGCTCTGGCCTCCGCAGCCTCCTGCAGCTCATTAGAAAAGCTAATCAGATTGAATTTTCCACCATGCTGTTTATTGTAGCTCTAATGGAAGACAATCACTTTAAAATTACACACTTGGCAGGTAATTTCTAAAAGCTATAAGCCATAGAAGCACTGTTTTCTCTAGACTCTATTTTTCTTTACTAGGGTAAGTCAAGTCATAGTGATTTCTATTAGAATTTGGAGGGCTATTTTGCAATACAACATGTAAAGAAATACTGCTGAAAATATGTATTTTTGCATTTGCCATACTTATCATCTGCCTGCCTTTTTAGAGATGATAAGTAACGTATAAGTTTAATTTAAAATTCAGTCTTCCTACTTTATGATTTGATTTTTCAAACCTTTAAGATTTTTCTTCTTATGGGATGGATAACGTTAGTTTTTTTTAAAAAAAAAAAAGACAATTTTTGGTCCCCATATTTCACAGATGAGTTGTTGTAAACCACTTTGTGCTGGAGCTTCCTGAATTAAGATCTTCAGCACTAAGAGCATGCTTTTGATCATGTGGAGGGGAACCAGACAACTAGTGCGCTCTGAAGGATGCAGTCCTTGAGGCTGCCGCATACTTTATGGATTTGTCTTTAGTCACATTCACTCTGTGAATAAGCAGCGAGTTGCATAATTCCAGCTCTGCTTCCTCCTTTTACATGGATGGGACAGCTTGAGTCGCTAGCACCAATTGTGCTTGGGCCATGAGGATGAAACATGCTGTGCAGGAAAAGGTCAGGGGTAAAAGTCATAGCAAAATATATCCCCTTAAAGCGGATGCCACTCCTGCTTTTCATTGCTTAAAATAATATTAAGGTGTGTTGTTGTTGTTGTTTCTTTTTTTTTTTTTTAGATACTGAAATCTAATAAAATTAGACTTGGCCTCGTGGCACTGTTCCACAGGATCTGTTCCATCAAATGTGCGCAGAAGTAACTGAGCTGAGAATATAGGAATGTTGTAAGCATTTCTTGTGAAGGGCGACTGTTTGTGCACAGCCTGTGTCAGCTTTGCTCTTAAAAAAAAGTCCTTCTTAGAGGAAATACTTCTGGAGTGATGCATTATGTTTTTGGCTGCATTTTACAGGACTGACATGTGAACCACCCTATGGACTTGTGTGTGTGTCTGCCAGTGCCACTCATCCACCAGTCATGTTGCATACCTGTGTGCCTGAAGGGCTGAATTTCGCCCATGCTCAGAAGCTCGCAGCCTGGGCAGTAAAGCAGTCTAGTTTTGAGGGCACAGGTGTAGGCAAAGGCTCAACTTAGGAGTCTGGACCATTACCTCTGACTTTGTTGTTGTTGGAAAATGTGGTTGCTGAAAGATAACACCTTCTTTCAAAGCTGATTTATTAAAATCTACGTTCAACTTCTGGAGGGTGGTTCATTTAAATGTTACCTCTCAATAGCTCTTCAAATTAAATCCTGGAAGTGAATGAATATATCTTTAATATTAAATTAGGTGTTCATGGGCCTACTTAAGCATAGAAATTGGACATTAAAATAATAATGTCATCTAATGCCATCTCCAATGCATCTCCCTGTGAATGTGCAGTTGTTTTTATAGTATCTCGAGTCCTTTTGACTAGTCTGGCTTTGTGCATCTCATGGATGTTTCAGTTATTTTAATTAAAACACCTCCTAGGGCATAAGACCTGCCAGTCATCCTTTCAGCACCTTCAAAGTCCATAGCCAAGTGATACACACCACCTTTGTCCTTCAGCTGTCTAATATTTCAGTGAATTTGCAGGTCACGTGCAGGTGGTGATATCTAGGACAGCTGTACCTAGTGGTATTCATGAGGCCCCAGGAAAACCCATTGCTACACCTATTGCTGCATTGCTTTCTGTTTCAGCCTGGCTCAGCACCGCTCGCTGTGAGCTGCATCTAAGGACCCAGGCTGTGCCCCCCACGATGGCAGGCAGCCCAGTTCGTAGCTACTACTCAGCAGTAGTGCCCAGCTCACTTTCCTGCTGGCTGTTGCAAGCTGAGAGCTCACCTTACCTGTGGCTGATGATCCATAAGGGTATGGCTGATCCAGGCTTTCAGCAACCGTACAACGTCCTCCCTCCTTCCCAGCAGGTGCCGTTAAACACACTGCCTCCTGCTACCCCTATGGCTTCCCCACAAATGAGACAGAATCCATCCCCAAACTGTCCCTGATCTTGTCCTGCACCCCTGACTTCATCAGGCCCAATCTTCTCCCCTCCATTATGTTCAAGTTTAGACCTTTCTTTGTAATATTGCATATCTTTAAAAAATATATGCTTTTAAGCACAATTACATTTCTGTAATGGAGTATTCCTAAACTCACTTGTGTCAGAGCAATGAACACTAGAAATTCAGATTTGGTTAAAAATTCATCCTTGTTTTTTAAACAGACTTTTCCAAATTGGAGGCAGATATAAGAATGTGCATAACTTTGGTGGAGGAGGGAGAAGTCACTTATTTAAAATAAAGATCTGATTACTGATCAAATTATTGCAGCTGTGAGAAATACAAAAGGTATGTAACACACGAATGAAGAACAGGTGTTTTGATTAGCGTTCTCTTGACTTCTTATAAGTAACAGCAGAGGCATTTAGGAAAGTCATTTCGGACAAGTGATAACACAGACATCCCTACTGTAACGCTGTCCATAGGGTACTCGTTTCTTAGGCTCTGCTGCCATCTCATGGCTTTAATTGCTATTTCTGAAGTCAGTCACTTTAAATTGCTTTCTGTGTGGCTACTTCTGCTTTAGAAGCAAGTGTTTCTTTCATTATCATTTGTTTTTTAGTTATAGAAGTCTAGGAAATGACTGAATGTTGGAAAGAAATACTGTGGGATTTTTCTTCTCCCCTCCGACTGCAGGATCCCCTGCTCATCAAAGAGATCAATTTATCAGTTAGTCATAGAATGAAATACATCAGAAGGGCTAAATAACTTCATTAAAGTTATAATTTTGAAAACACCATTCAGTGAAGGACAAAAGCAAATGCTGAAAAGAGTGCTTTATTGTTATAAAGGCTTACTTAAAAACAAGCCATCTCCAACATCCAAAAACTAAACAAATTTGTATCTTAAAAAGTGAAATATGGGAAGAGATGAGCAATACTATTTAAAAAAAAAAAAAAAAAAAAAAAAAGGTAAGCCTTCCACTGGTCTAAATAAATTATCTTAAATATAAATAATTTTTTTTAAATATGTTAATACTTACATATTTAAAATACCCTAAATGTAATTTAGCTGAGTCACCCTTTACAACATATAGAGCCAGATCCAGTCTTACATTTTTTCATATATAAATACTTGCCCTATTGCTAGTGTATTTTAAGCCTTAACAAGTAAAATACTGTAACGTTTCAAGCAAACAAATATCTACAGAGAAAATGCTTTAATCAGTTACAGGGGGGAGGAGGAACACTTAATATAAAGCCCATAAGCGGTAACCCTGATTCTGGATGTAACTTGCTGGACGTGTCCATATGGATGGAGTCATTGTAAAACTGGACTCCTTAGTGTTAACTGAACAGAATCCTGCATTTTGAAACCTGAGCTAATTTTTTTTTTTTTTTTGAGTATGGCAGCATTTATGGTGTGCATAGCTATTTCATTCATGTCTTGGAAGACTGCCTCTGGCACTCACTCCTCTGTGAGGTATCAAGACATGTTTCTGGTACAGAGGTCCGTGTTTCGATCTAGAGATGGACAAGAATTTGTGCATTAATTGTACACTTTGGAAGTCAGTTAAAAAAAACTCTTCAGTTCAATTGGAACAAGATATTTTCACTTTTTTTTGGCTTCTATATACAAAAATAGAGATACTATATACACACCTAGCTGGTGAAGAGACATTTGTGTGGTAACAAGCAGAGTAAAGTTGCAGTATTTAAAAAAAAAAAAAAAAAAAAAATCCTAAGTTCAGTCCGGATAAAATGAAGTTTAGTGAGAACAACTGTATGGGGTTTTCTTCTACTGGTCGAAGAAAGCAGTGTCTTTCTTCATATTAAGGTCTCAGATGAACAGGATCTGTATGAGAATGTCATGACTCTAAGTCACATGGATTCTGCTATGAAAGGGCTCTGTACTTGTCTCCTGCCGCAATATTCTGCGTGCTGCTGGTTGTGGAACTGCTCCTTCTATTTTAACAGAACTTGAAATTAGAGGGAGAGAAAACAGGCAAATGAGTGAGTGTTACCTTGCAGAAGACCTGAAAAGTACTAGAAGTTCATGTCTGTTGCTACAACTTCTACCTGGTGTGGAGGCAACAACAATTTAGATAGTATGCATATAGCTAATAAGAGATGAAAGAGCTCCTTTTTTTTTTTAAGGACTAACATTTTCCTCCTTTTTATTTATTTTTTTTTTTAAAGAGCAATATTACCTTAATAGTTACAACTTGAAGTGAAATTGATTTTCATTGTGGTCTTTTCTGCCACAGGTAGCATTAAATGTACAGATTGGCTGAAGCCTTTTCACGGATACCAATCACACTAGTTTTTTGTAATCATCACATTTTTAATCTCTATCCAAACACTTGGTTTTGCTTTTCTTTTAAGCTGTATCCCTCTTTGTTGCAATTATATTTTTAAAATTACAGTCTTACTACTGTGAGAAAGCTTTTAGGTAGTCAGAAGGGTCAGGGCCCCTCTGCCCACCTGTGGTGGGCTGGCCACGGCCAGCAGCCAGGCCTCCCCCAGCTGCTTGCTCACCTTCCCCCAGCCCTCAGAGGAGGCAGGCAGCTCACCCTCAAACCACACCAGGATGTGTTTGAGGACACTTCCAGCTGCAGCTGTTTTGGCCTGCTGAGTATGGGTGGCCTGGCTACCACTGGTGTCCCAGCAGAGCTTGCTGAGGACATCCTGGAGCTTATTGTGGCGCTCCACAGGCTGCAGTCCCTTCAGGGCTGTGCCTGCTCTGCTACGGGGCACCTCATAGTGCTCTGACCTTGTTGTTCTGACATTCTCTTGTTGCCTTCTCCTCAGCATTTTCTGCCTTCTTTTGAATGTGTTTTCAGAGGTACCACAAGCTCATCCAGCTGTGGTGTGCTGCAGAGCTGGCTAGAACCGTGACTTGACAGGGCAGTTCCTGACCACCTCGCACAGAGGGCACCCAAGCAGATCCCCACTTCCAAAACCTTGCCATTTATACCCAATATGCCATCTAACTCTGCCCCTGTCCTTGCACATGCAGGAGAAATCCATCATCATTCACAGACTCAGATATGTGAGCTTTACATGGAGGTTTACTTTCTATAAGTATTTAATGTGTTCTCCTGCATGACACCTTACCTTCAGCTGCCTCAAGATTAGGTGACACAGATATGGGATCACAGTCAAGAAGTGCCATGGAGATATACTTAGAGAATTGTTGTTACCTATCTCCCCTGAGAATGGGCTGGAAAACAAAGATGTCAAGACTTGGCTTATGCTCTCAGCTGCACACATTTTTCTGATGTGTGTTGTGAAGGGAAAGAGAGATTCCTGCAGGCTAGGATTGCTGTTATCTCCTGTTTCTATGCTGTTTAGTCCCCTGAACACCCAAAGCTGGACACTCTTCTTCCAAAAATAATTGAAAGACTGTAACCATGACTATGATAGGATGGTTCAATTTGCAGTCTCCTGTTCCTGACGTTCAGTGTAGGACGTTCTGTGTAGAAACAACAGATCCTTCCTCTGGAGACAAAGTTATTATGAAAACTCCGAGGTATGTGGAGCATCTGTAAATGGGGCAGATCCACCAGGGTGCTCCCAGTGCTGGAGATGCAACTTCTGTCACTTTATCCATTGATACAAACAGCAGTCTTCATTGGAAGATCCTCCAGAATTAACTGACACTGGTACAGCTGACAAGCCAGGCTACCACCTGAACACCAAATGGAGCATCCAGTAGTTGTGCAGATGGAGTAACAAGTCTCAGTGCTGCTGATTCTTCCTCCTGCTTCTTCTGGTTAATGTACTATTTCACGTCCTTAGGCCACACTCTCACTTCTGCTTCATGCTGTGTGTTGCTTTGCAAAGTAGAGCAGTAGAACCCTGGCTTTGCTGCATCGCAGTGCTCTTCATTAAGGTACACAGCATGCAAATAATTGCTGCTGCTTGGCTTCTGAGTGACCCTAAAGTAGGAATGATGCTCCTGAATTTCAAACCTTTTGGAGCTATCTGGAAGTCTTTGCCTACCAGGATAGTATGCTGCCTCTTATCTCAATTTCCTTTCCATTGTGTTTTGAGCTGAAATTCAGTATGTCTTATTTCTTTAAATCTAAGCCTTCAGTCGCTGTTTGAGTCTCTGAGCTACATCTCACATTCTGGCTATATAAACTACACTCGGTATCTACATAAATGTTATAGTTCTGTACCTCCTCCCACACAGCTAGCATAAGTGGAGGCTCCCAGCCAATAACAACACTTCTTGCAAATTGTTTGATTAGGATGAGATTTCTTGGATAAGGTACTGCTGCATGATTAAGAGGAATCTCTGTCTCCTAGTCTATCAGCCAACACTGACACAGACTCCTTTGTCAAGACTATTCCCTTTTCCTCTAATGCTAACACTTTGCTGCAAAAACTCACTTCATGATCTGTGTTCTGCAAGAAATCAGTTGGCTGTGGAGGCAAAATTGTCATCAGATCATCATCTGAAACTATCAAATTAGAGGGAGCCAGTCCTCTTCTGCCACCTGTCAGCTCTTCCTCAAAGAAACCAGCCTCATCCGTGCCTCAATACCTCATTCTCTAGCTATTAGAGGAAGCTCTGCTTCAGGCTGCTTTTTAGGATCATCAGAAGGATCACAGCTGTATTCAGCTAAGTTTTCGATTAAGTTTTGCTGGAGATTGTCTTGGTGACTCTACTATTAGGAACACTTCTGTTAATGGTTCTCTGTATCATTTATTGTCCTTCTTGGAAAGAAGGAAAAACCTAAGGCTGTTTTGTACAGAATCTGATTCTGAGGTACTTACAAGGGATGCCAGGGCTCTTCTCAGAAGTGTCAGAGTTATCTTTAATGCTATAAAGATCGCTGGAATCCTCCACATAGGCCTGTGCCATGGAAGAACATGCAATGTGGCAGCTCTTAAATTATACAGTTGTGTTTTCCCTCTTTTTTAGTTGTGCAAGTTCCTGAAATAGTGACTGATACCGTTCTGCTTGATTCTGATGCTGATTCTCCAGTTCTTTCACCTGAGCTTCATCACGTTCCCTTTTTGCTGGATGGGGTCAACCAGCAGCAGTGGTTATTTCCAGGCCCCGTGTGCACCAGGGACAAAAAGGGCGCAGAGAAGGAGCAGAGGTGGGATGTGATGGTTGGCTGACAAGTCCAGGTCGTGCTGCCGTGACTCACCAACAAGAGAGGTCAGTCTGATCCGGGAACGGGGAATTCCCAAAGCCTGATGGCTAGTCTGAGTCACTTGCCTGAAGAAGCCTTGCTTCCTGACAGCCTTTGTGCACCTGGATATGAAGTTTAGCCCGCAGTAACTCTAATGCCAGAGTTACTGGATCTGCTGTTGTTCCAATGCAGCTAATTGTACTAATGAAACAACATGGATAATTGTACGACTGGTTAGTGTTTGTTACTGTACTGTTATTTAGAGAGAAACAATTTATCCCCAAAGCTGTTGGCCCTGTGTCTGTTACCCAAACTGTCATGCTGCTGGGCCATCTAAAACCCTTACACTGGGACAGCCCCACTCATCCCCCACCTCAAACTGGGACAGAAGAGCAACTCCCCAGGAACTGGGACCTGCCCAGCTTTGGAATTCAGAAGAGACCTCAAGATATCTGCCGTAATGTACATTTAAATAATCTTCCAAGCAATGGCACACACATTTACCAGCCATCCTGTCTCCTGAGTTATTCGGAGAGGGATGCACCGCTCACTTCTCAGTTTTTTTCAGTGAGAGATTTGTCTTTGTCACTGTGATACTGGAGAGCTTCTAGACCTGTGGGACCCTGTCTCTGGTTCAAGGTTATAGATGCTAATGCAACTTGAACAGAAGGCTTGCATTGCTAGCAGTCTTTCAAGTACTGGGATATTTGCAGTTCCTGGTGTAGCTGCTTTGGTAGTTCGTATGTTTCCCTCACCATCTGTGTATCGGTTTCCAGCAGCACACTTAAACAGTTGCTATTGAAACATGGTGTAATTTGGCAATGGTTTTATTAAAGCTGTTTTGAAATGTCTTTCTACCACCACCTTGTCAGCACAGTTGCGCAGTTATAAGGGAAACCTTTCTCAAACTGTCTCACAGCACTGAGGAACTGAGCTGAGACACTAGGTGTGAGTGGGGTTTGAGCTGAGCTCCTGCCTGCTGCAAGAGCAGCAGCTCGCAGTGCTTTTCTCTGCTTTGTGCTCATTTGGGCAGTGCTGACCAGGGCATGGATATAGGCTCTCCCTTGGTTTCCTGCTGCTACGCTTCATTAGAAGGCAGCTTAAAAACTTAGTGATATATGCGACTCATTTAAATAAGTCAGATGGGTGTTACGTGATCGTGGATGGAAGTTGAAGTAATTCCGAGTTACGAATGAAAGAAATTGGTCACAAAGTGGTATATGGTATATGCAGTGCCATGTTAACTTGATCCAGAGTCTGTGAAGTTTACTCTTAGTACATAGGAAATCAACAAGCTCTTTTTTCCTTTCCCCTTGGAACAAAGGGGACTTAATGTATTTATCTTTTTCTGTAAATAGTCAAGGAATCTTGTGTTTAAGAGGAAAGGGTTCCAAATAGGGCAGAATCAATTCAATAATGTACATAAAATACAAAACACAGGAGGAGGAAAATTAGTTTATAATTCTTTACTAGATGCATGATAGTTATCAGATATTTGTTCTATCACAATACGTAGCTGATTGCTATAAAATGCTTATCATTGAAGATCTAAGAGGCTGATGGGACAAGAAAACCTGTGTAAAAACTTAAATTTTTGGCAACTGTACAGGAATATAGGGTAGAGGATTCTCAAAAAAAAAAAAAAAAAAAAAAAAAAAGCAAAGCATGTCTTCACATTTTAATCCATGTTAACAGTTCCAATTTAGAGCCATATAATGATTTAAGACATGAATTACTTTGTTTTTATCTTAGTTGCTTCTGAAGGTGAACTTCACCCTTGCAGACTGCAGGTAGATCCCTTTATTGTGTTCTGAAATAACTAATTAACTTTCAAATTTGACTTTTGTCTCTATTCTGCAAACCAGCATATTTCTCGTATATTCAAGTTGTGCAGCCTGATTTAGTGCAGCAACAAAATTGTGAAAACTAAAGGTGAAGAGCAGAGGGGACAAAGTTTTTGTTTGTTTCTTTTTTTTTCTTTCAGATGGTCATTTCCTAATGGAAAATATTCACAGAAATTTTATTTTTTCTAAAATTTTCAAGAATTGGGCTATGTTGTGGTTCGCCTGTTCAAACTGTTTACACAATTTCTTTTTTTTCCTTTTCTTTTTGAAGTTGAACAGTTATGTCCCTTATCTAAATAGAAATAGATCATAGAAAATGATCTTAGAAGTGGGCAGGCATCTGCCAGTGCCTTGAAGACATCACAAGACAAGCACTAAAACCTGTCTTTTGGGTACTCTTGTCAAACAAAATGATACAACCTGGAAGCAAAAAAAAAAAGTTCAAAAATGCAGAACTATCTGCAAAACTCATATAAGTAATGACCTGTTCTTGTCACAAGCAGGGAAGTAAGAGGTGTAATTGATGAAATTCGGTCTGAAAGGAAATTCCTGTTACTTCAGTATTGAACATCAGCATTTCATGACTGCCAGTAGTTGACATGCCGGAGAGATCCAGCAATATGAACATGGTTGCTCAGCCCTTGCTAATAAACAAGGCATCATTCAACGGTGTTGGCATCATAGCGCCTGCTCTGTATCCAGTCCCAAACTGGACACTGAAAGACCCAGGATGCTGGTGGCAGGTATGTGAAATGTGCACAATTCTGCCTAAACTTCTCAAACACCTGGCTGTAATAAAGGATTTTGACGTCAAGTGGCAGTTTGTGAGGACAGCTACGCTCAGCAATGATTTCTTAAGAACTGGCTGGGCTATTGTTAGATATACTGTGGGTGGTATTTTTTCTTGTCAAAGGAAATGCAGATTATCATAGTAATTATCCCAGATACTTCTGACACTCTCTTACAAGCTGTAAAAATCATGGATTAAAATTATAGATAGTAAACTCAGATTTCCCTGTGCTGCTTTTAGTATTATCTTTTGTGCATGGAGGCTACGTGCCTCTGTGCAGGTATAGGCAAGGGCCTGAGTAACTCCTCTGGACAAAAAGAAATAGAGAATACTTGAGACATATGCTGGTCACGGAATAGAGAATACCTGAGATATATGCTGGTCACGGAAAACTAAACAGTTGAATTGAGATATTAATAGAGTTCGGTCACACAAAGATAATACCAAAAGCAGCATTTTTTTAGTATTTTTATACATCTGTAAAATACTTTGTAAGAACTGTTCTTCCAAGTTACCATGCTATCAGACTTTGCTATTTCTGAACTTCAATAGCATATAATCTGAGGTAGCCCTTTTATCGGAGATCAGAATTCTTTAATCAATAGCACCAGCACCTCACTACCCCTTCGAGTCTCTGCATTTCTGTTTTCACACCGTGTGTACCTGCCTGGCACACGTGGAATTTCTCCAGCTGGCCAGCATGCATACTTGCTTTACATCTCTCCACTATTTCAGCCGGATGGTCTGCTCCTTTCATTTAGCTTCCTCTGATTCCATTTTCCTTGAGTAAAATGGATGTGGTAATCTTTGAATGTATCCTATCTATTACAGTTATTTTATATTATGATCTTCAAAGATGTTTACAAACTATTTTACAATACCCATGTCAAGTGGGGAGTACTAAGTTGGTTCCTGTATAGTTTATTTCATTAACAAATATTAACTGGGTTTGGGAGCAACAAGCACTATATAAATGCAAAATAATTGTTAAAAATAGTTGTTCAGAGAAAAACCTTTCAGAACATATACCGATGAACTTGTTCATTACAATCAACTTTTGTTGCATTTTTGAGTTCTTGAAGCCATCTATTATATCTATTTTTTTTTTTTTTTTTTTTTTTTTTTTTTTTACTTGTCTGAGTCTGTAAAGCTTGTTTTAAAACTTGAACAATTTTGATCAAACTTTATTGCAGAACAAGTGTTAGATCAGCTGAGGCTACTGGCCGATGTGAGGGAGGGTAAAGGGGAAACAGGGTCCCAGCCAGGGGCACAGCAGATCTCGGAGCGTCTCCTGAGCGTACTGGGGCGGGGGTGCACGCCTGTGGGGGCAGTTCAGGTGCCCCGAACCAGAACTCTGACAGCGGCGGGGGCTTCGCCTCGCGGCCTGCGGCTGCCGCTTCTGTCCCGTGCCTCAGCCTCAAGCCCTGCGGGGGGCAGCTTTGGAGGCCGGGCAGCGCGGCGAGCATCCCCCTGCTCCTTCAGCGGCCGGCCGGGAGGGCTGACGGCAGGGAGCCCTCTGAGGAGCAGGGACTCCTCTGAGGACAGGGGCTCTGAGCTGTGCCGCGCAGGGAAGGCCCGGGGGGGAAAGCCGGGGGAGGACAGCCCGTGAGGGACAGCCCGTGAGGGACAGCCCGGGGGCCGCCCCGCCCCGCCCCGCCCCGCCCCGCCGCCCCAGGAAGCGCAGGCCCGCAGCGCCCTGCCCGCCGCCGCCATGCATTGTGGGGCGGCAGCAGCAGAGCCAAGATGGCGGCCAGCAGGAGGCTGATGAAGGTAACAGCAGCGCCGCGCCGCCGCGGGCCGGGGGGCGCCCGCCCGCCGCCGCCCCCTCTCCCTCAGCGCCCCTCCGGCGGCCGGGGAGCCTCCTCCCGGCCCGGCGGGGCCCTGGCTCTGCCCCTCGCCGCCGGCCGAGCCGGG
>NC_048907.1:9786921-9827585 GCF_011077185.1 Oxyura jamaicensis
AGGCGCTGGGCGGGGGCCGCGCGGGTCCCTTCCCGCGGGGGGCTCCCGCGGTGACTAAGCAAAGAGGAAGGGCCGGGGGGGGGAGGAAGCGCCGCTGCCGGGACGCCGCGGGGAGCGGCCGAGCCCCGGGGCGCTGCGAGGGGTCGGCCCGCCGCCGGGGGCAGCGCCGGGAGGGAAGGGGAAGGAAGGGAGGAGGAAGGAGGGCGGCGAGGCGAAGCGCCCCGGCCTCCCTGCCCGCGGGCGGGGGGCTCGCCCCTGCCCCAGCCCTGCCCTGGGCAGCGAACGGGGCTCCGTGGCCCGGGGGCGGGAGGGATTTGTTCGGGGGGCTGTGGCGGGGGCGTTTGGAGAGAGGGCTCCGGGCGCCGCGGAGCCGGGTGAGGCCGGGGCTTATCGCGGTGAAGTCTGGACCCGGGATCAGCGGTTTCCTCACACGCTCCGGGCGCGGTGATGTTTTCGTCTTCAGCCGGCAGCTTGCTCCGAAGTGCGGGTGGAATTTCCAACACGGCTTCAACAAAGGGAACGTGTTATATGAAAGTGGTGTTTGGGCTGAGAACCTTGTTTTTCATCATCTTGTTTGAGTGCTAAGATGCTTCTTAAAAAGATAATAATTGCCCCCAAAACGTGCCGGTTTATTCTGTGTGTTGTGTATAAGTGCCAATTCATGGCACAAACTGTTTGCAGTGGAATTTGCCTAGAACACACGTACTTAGTGGCATAAAATCTAGTCATCTGTAAAATGCTGTGGTGGGACCCTACAGTATGTGCATGCCTGTAACATAAATCAATGAACTTTACAGGCTGGCCCTGTGAAACATAGGGGAAGGACCCTCAGACTGTCAGGCAATGCCTTAACCTTATTAAAAACCACCTCCCTGTGGAGTACGACAGAACCGTGCACTAGGATCTGATAGATGCACAGGTGATTCTTTTAAACTTAGTCTATTAATACAGGATGCGGACCCCCAGTAGGGCTGGAATTTGGCTGGGGTACAGAGATATTTGACGTTATATTTCCTTAACTGCACATATACATAATTAACCATTGTAGCTCGGTTGCTTTTGAAGAAAACAGTAGCTCAGTATTGCTTCGATAGGGGTAGTTTTGGCATTTTAATTGTGCTATGTAGACATTACAACTTAAATAGTAAATACATTAAGTGCAGAGTCATTCATATATATTGAATCAGTAGGAGTAAGCCTTTAATTGTCCTTAAGGATCCTGGTGAGATGACATTCATTTGTTTCATTTATGATAGCTGTTATTTTTGTCACAGCTTTAGAATCATCAATGTCTGTTCCTTTGTGCTCAGATAAGGTTCTTTGTTTCAGATGAACTGAACTGTTATTTACTATCTTTTTGCAAAGCAGCTTTTATGCTAGTTCTGAAAAATGTATTTGTTCAGAAAAGCAGCATTACTTTCTAGTTAGAGAGGAAAAAGTCTTTTATTTTTAATAGCGTAGAACATAAAAATCCGGGAGGTGAAATAAATTGTCCTTAATATTTACAGTACCTCTTGCTTTTCAGCCCCCATTCAGTTTCACTATGCTTCTTAAACATCGGTTGATACTTCAGTTTTCCACTGAAAGCATACCATAAAAATGACTTTTGATAAAGTGACGTTCTTTTCTAGAAAAACACTGTGGCAATTGCTTTTCAGAGGGAGTGGTGTAGGAAGGAAGGAGACATTGGTAACTTCCCTCTTACATTTTTACTTTCATTTTTATCGCCTTATATTTATGGACTGTGCGTGTTGTGTGCTTCTCTATGCAAGTTCAGCAGCTGTGAGCCGCTTTATTGCGTAACTTGTACATGCTATTAAATAGGCAGCCACCTTTGTGCCTTTTGCGGGGTCCAACGTGCTTTGAGCCTTCATTCATCTCAGTAGGAACGCACAGAGCTCTTGTACAGATGACGTAATGCGGATCTCTGCAGCATGATGTTTTGCAGGTCCGACCTTATCTGTATCAACCTGATATCGTTTCTTAAGTTCTAAAGTGGAAACTCATAGATCAGTAAATGACTTTCAGTCTTTCACTGTTCAAGTTTTGCAATATCGAAGGGTCTGTGGTGTTTATTTCTCAGGGCCATAGAATGATGAGAGATGATAACTAAAGGAAATCGTTTTTCAGCATGTCACTCCATTTCCTAAAAGAATAGTTGAGTATAAGCATTAACTGTCTTTCTTGGATTAAATATCTAGTTTATCTTTGGTAGCTGAGAATAAACTTTGAACCTTTTATAGGTCACATGAAGTAAAGTAATTCCCATTTCCGTAAGGTCTTGCCAACGTTTTGAAGTGCTGTAATTTTTTCTGGATGCGTGTCATGCGGCATAGTTATTCATATTAATCACAGTGGCACAAAGACTGGATGTAGTAAGTTCATAACAACGTGCTACCTGCCCACAGAAAACTGGCAGTGGGAGTATTGGTGCCACCTTGCAGGTGGAAGTGGATATCCTCTTCCGACTGTGGAATCTTCAATGTGCAAACCTCCTTGTGAAAGAAGTACTAAAAAAAAAAGTCAAGTCCTAAAAAAGTCAAGTTATAACATGCATCAGATTGTCTTGTTATCTCAGGCTCTGTGTGTGCAAGTTACATTTCATAGGCCAGAGACCTTATTTATGGCCTATTTTAGCTTTATGCCATTGACTTCATTCCATTGACGAGTCTAACTCAAGTTTTCTCTACTGTTTTTCCAAGTCTTTCCAGGAGCACACCTAGGTTAGTCAAAATGTGAAATATTCATAGCTAATGAATCACGTTCCAGCGAGATTTGAGGTGGAGTTTTGATCTATGAGCCACCATTACACCTCTTCAAAGAGCCACAGTTGTCAGATATCAACTCCTCGTGAAATGTGAGAGGTGGGAATGAGGCAGTCTTCAACAAGGGTTTGTTGTTTTGGATCATCTCTCGAGGGCGGGGGGGGGAACAGGCAAATGCAGAGTAATTAGATTTAGGAAAGCAGCACAGCTTTCTCTTCCAAAGGAGCTTCAAGACCCTTTCCCGTAAAAAATCAAATTGTCTCCAAACACTTCTGATGGGGAACACAGATCTCCAGGAGACATGCCAGAGATTTCACTCCAGTGCTTTTCACAGTTGCCACCCACTGATGTAAAACAAGCCGCTTTCCATTGGAGATCTGGAGCTAAATGATATGTGGATTGGTAGTGGGTAGTTGCAAAGGGAAGGCTATTTCGGGGCTGGATAGTCATAGTACCTGGGGTTTGAGTAGCGTGTGGTACCGACACGGGCCTTCAACTGGTGTTTTTCAGCAACATTTGAGAGGGCTGTCTGGTCCCGGGGTTGGAGCTACTTCTTTCTGTGTTGATCTGCAATATGATCAAGCTCAGGTTTCTGTAGGATCCATGCTTTTGTTTCCTGGCTTTTAGATATTGAAAGTATTTTTAGCCTTAAGAACTGAAAACATATTTAAAGAATAAGTAACAGTTATTTTCTTCTTGTTGTCACTGCTGCCATGATTGCATCGTCAAACATTTATGCAACTGTTGAACTTCATGATAAAACAGAAAAACAAAGCCCCACCCATGAACCTGCTGTGGATGGCCTGCAATTTGCAGTATGCTGCGGTCTTGTAAACAGCATAACAATTCCAAATAAAGGTGTTTTAACCACATTGCTATGGAAAAGCAACTCTACGTGGATCCAGACACTGGTTCTCAGTAGCAAGGGAAGTCTGGCTTTGAGCAGCTGTGATTGTCCCTATGGAAAAGTGAGAATACTGATGTGTTTTCCTTCTTTTGAAACTGAAAAGTGGCAAAAGGATTTATCTTAAGAAAACATTTCTGAATAAAGATCAGATGGAAAATATTCTGCCAAAAAGTAGAATTAATAAATAAAAGGTACGTGTGTATACGGGCTGTAACGTCACAGTGGAAACTTTGTAATAGCTCCTATAAGAGCTAGAATCTGTTTTGTTTTCTGTTATACTTGATTTTATTTATTTATTTATTTATTTATTTTACCTTTTTGAGCAGTATACAAGATTCAGATAATAAAATTGGCCAGCTCCTTAGCTCCTTATCAGTGATTTGGAGCCTGTTTAACTTTGTCACACTTCTCTTAGAAATTCTCTTTATGAACACGTAAACATGAATTGTAAACACAAGACCAATGAGGTTTAGAGTTACTTATTTCAGTAAACTAGTTTTCCTTTATGAATTTAATAGCATTTTGGGCTTAATGCAGAACTTAGTGAAATCAATATAGCCCTTACGCCTACTCCCATATCTTGGATTAAGCTCTTACAATTGTTAAGTCCTCACTGCATTTTCATACTGGGTTTATTTCTTTTTAGACAAGACCCTAAACATCAGAGATGCATGGGCAAAGCAGTTGCAGGATTGTGTTCAGAACCATTTTCTTCTAGTCTTGGATGGAATTTAGAGGAACTGGGAACTCTAGAAATTATTAGAGAATATATGGATTTGGGTGTATATTTAATATTTGAACTTTCTTTTTAAGAGTTGAGTACATTCTAAGCTGATGCCTTTTAATTTTCTTCTTCATTTCAAACATTTGATTTTTCAATAGCATGTAACCATTTGTGCTGTTCAAAGCCAAAATTAAAATTTTAACAATTTATTGATTGATTTTATATGAGAAAGGTAGCGCGTACTTGTAGGACTACCTTCAGACCAGATAGTACCTCTGAAACACTTTCTCCTTTTCACGCGCTGTGTATAGCGCTTTCTCTGCACATACCCATCCTACAAACATCACGTCTCAAGGGAGCCCCCTGAAATCAGAAGACATTTCTGTTTTATAAACGGGCCAACCAGTGCAGGCAGGCCACGTGCAAGGTTGATAACAGAGTAATGAAAGATGATTTAAATTCTTACTCCATGTTCTAACCTCTAGTTACGCTCCTTCTGTGCGCCTTTAATTATGTTACTTGACAAAATTAAGGGGTGGAGGACGGGAATAGGAATTAATCCATTCACTGTCTGCCTAAACTCCTAAGGGTTATTTTAAAATAAGTATTTGAACTATATCCTTTAACATCATCAAGTAATTTTTGTCTCTTTGGACTTGCTCATGTTAAATAAAGTATGAACTTTTAATCTGTGCTGTTTGATGGTATTTAGTAGCTCATTCACTCTTTTAACTGTACGTGTATGCTTTAGTTGTGTCTGCCTCTGTAATTCGGAGGCAATTTAGATCTTTATTAGGGGTTTTGTCAGTTGCAAGAAAAAAACAAACACCCCCTGCGCCCTTTGAATCCTGAGTGCTGAATCTCTTACCAGTGCTGATGAATTACGCACACAAAAAAAACTAAAAATATGAATTGCAAATATAGTATTACACTGTAAATACACTTCTAGGATGAATTGGAACCCGTCTGAAGCAAATAATTCATGCAAGTCATATCTGTGTGAGGAGAGGAATTGCTTAGTTTATACTCCTCTGCTTCCTTTTTCAGGTATTAGTTACTACCTCAAGACCCAAGGCAGCAGCAGAAGCACAGAATATAGTCCCAATGCACTGCAGTAATTTACCACTTCTTTGATTATGAAAGTGAATTCCTGCATAGGCTTAGCAAGTCATTTTAACAGAGGAAGGTGCCCTGAACACGGTTTCTGCTTCCTCTTTGCCCTGGTGTCTTCCAGGCTATTTAATTCCCTCTCCCGTGTGGAGGACTTGAGGGAAAACGGAATAATTTTTCCATATTTGTCTGAATTTTTTCTTCCTTTCATGCAACTTTTCTGAGCCTGTGATGGAAACTTCCACATGGAAGCTGCGCTCTCACTGGGACGTTTGGGGGATTTCTGTAGGTTTCCTTACACATCTAATGTTTTAAATATATTGACTAGTAAATATCTAAACCCATTTTTTTTCCCTTGTTTTAGAGGCAAACTACTTGCGTTGCATGTTCATTCATGCTTGAATGCCTTATGGTTGATCTGGCCTGTTTTGCTCCTGGTGTTTGGCGCATTACATCTGGTGCAGAAGGGGATTTATCCCTCTTACACCCTGTGGAGTAGTGGTTTGCTAGGACTTCACAGTTCTGTATGTGTAGACAGCAAGTGGCTTAGAGCAGTGTTGTGAGTTCCTTTCCTAAACCAGCCAGGATGAGCAGTGTTGGTCAGGTTCTTCCTGAGCTGATGTGCAGTGAGCATTCAAAGCCAGCTGTAAAGCGGTGTGCAGATTGGCAGTTTCAGTGGTCAAAAATGATCTCTCATACCTGTGATAATAAAGGTTATTTTCATCTGGGTACTTTGGCTTGCTCTGGATGCCTCTAAATGTGCTTCATGGGATATTTTTGTTCCGTATGTTTTCCTGCATTAAGGAAATAGGATAATCCTCTTATCCTTTAAAAAAAGCAAAACAACAACAGCAAACCGTCTGTGATATTGCACAAATCTAACAGCAGTGGAATTTGGGGATTAAGCCAGAGATCTAGACTAAGCAGCTGGTTTTAGTGTCATGAAGATTG
Source organism: Oxyura jamaicensis (assembly GCF_011077185.1). Classification (NCBI taxonomy): domain Eukaryota; kingdom Metazoa; phylum Chordata; class Aves; order Anseriformes; family Anatidae; genus Oxyura; species Oxyura jamaicensis. The sequence goes on from NC_048907.1 coordinate 9,793,379, forward strand.
TGTTGGGCATCGATTCAATGTCCGAGACACCAAGGTTAAAGTGCTGTGTTGTGAGTGTGCTCCTGCTTTCAGAGGTGCAGCGAGTGGAAGGGTGGATGTTCATCTTCTAGTGTGTAGCTGTCAGGATTTTTTTTTCTTTGTGCATTTGGAAATCTTGTTCCCCCCTTGTTTGTGTTTTATCGTGTTGCTAAGTTTATGCAAGAGATCACTGCAAGTATTAAATCTCTGCCAGTCAGATGCAGAAAAGGTTGTTCTATAATGAAATACAAATATTTCAGCAAAAAAAAAAATACCACAAAAAGTGATTATTTTTTTCCAGCATATGGTGCCTTTGGTTGTAGTTGGAGTTCCTATCATAAGACACAGCCTAGTTGCAGGAATGTGGCTGCACTCAGCAAAGAGCTGTGTGCTGGCAGAGTGCGCAGAAGCAACGTTTTTCCTAACGTGTGTGGCCATTCATGCATGTGCTTCCGTTTTGAAATCACCGGGAAGATTTTATGTTTCACTGGGGATGACTTGAATTGGAATTCACTTAAATTCTCTTTAAAGGTCAAACTCTAATTCAGTAGCAAAGGGCTATCACTACTGTGGGGTTAAAAAAAAAAAAAAGGAGTCTTGAGGTGTGTCTTTTTTGGTCTTAGAGCTTGAAGATGAAATACTCTGGAAAACAGCTACAGTAGGGCTTATATGCAACTTTAAATATTAAAAACAGCTAAAATATTTGTTTTGGTGATAGATCACTAAGCGATCAAAAATCATTTGACAGATGATTGGGTGCAGAAAGATGCTTTGTTCAAGAGTGATGCAGTTATGAAGAGCGGCATCTTAATACCGCTAACTCGGTACGAACCACAGCTGAAGAAGCATCTTCTTGAGTTGCTGATCTAAATAAGGCTACCTTGGGTTGGATACTTTTCTGGATTTGCATCAATTGAAGTTGATCTAACAGGAATCTGTTAGTGTATGGTTGAAATAATGGGTCTGTCTAGTGACTTTATTAGTGTTTAAAACTGTTATGAAGTAATTCTTCCAAATCAATAGTTCTCATTCAGACAAGTCCTCGGTTGCGCTTGATTTCTGTTCTTTGCTGTTATCAAAGGCATTGATTTGCATTTGAGATGTAAAAACATTATAAAATATGCTTTTTCTTATGCTGCTACATCATTGTATGTATAATGATGTTATTAACAAAGCATTTTTGTATCTTTGTGACATAACAAAAAAAAAAGCAACTGTTTTTAAATACCCTGTCTCAGAAAATTTTACTTCTCACAGGGGCAAAATTTTCTGTTTTATGTGGGTTGCCACCACTGAAATCTCAATATTCTTTAGTATTAAAGAACCCACATTGACGTGCAAGCATTCTGAAATGTTGATATGAGCATCTTGTCTAATGTTGCTATTAACTTTCGCTTACACTCTGCTTGTTTTCCAGGAGCTTGAAGAAATCCGCAAATGTGGAATGAAAAACTTCCGTAATATCCAGGTTGATGAAGCTAATTTATTGACCTGGCAAGGGCTTATTGTTCCTGTGAGTACAGATGGTTCCTTATTCTAATGAGCTTTAAAATAAAGCAATGATCATTTGTATCACAAATGCACAGCTTAGCACTGCTGTAGGTGACCATTAGACAACTTTTGCACCTTCACAGACTTCTTACTACTGTACCAACTGGCTTTCGGAGTTGTGGTTTTCTGGGCATTTAATGTGGCGCTAGATTTAATTCTTGGTTCTCTTTAGGCTTCTCCTATAATCTTAGGCGAATACTGTAATCTTCCTTTCTCACTTTACTTGAATGTCTTGTGTGGTTTTGTTCTATCCATGTCTGATTACGTTAGTGGGTGTTTCTCATACTCCTGTGAAGAAAAATCCATATGTAATTGAAAGAAATTCTAGACTTCTCTGATCGATACCTGGCTGGATGCTGCGCAGCTGTAGGCCTGGTCCAACAGAGGGCTGCAACTGGCAAGGGCTGGGGCTCAGTGATGGCACAGGGATAGTTGGAAAAGGTTTGGGAAAGGGAAGGCAGGTTCATTTTGTAGTTTATTACGTTAATCTGAAAGTACAAAATCTACATCATGGGATAAATTCTGAGTTGTGAATACTTCGTTTACTTCTCAATAGCTTTTGGTGTGTCTTTGGCTTTCAGTTGTTTTTTTGGTTGGTTGGATTGTTTTGTTTGTAACTGACTGTATTTTTAGAACAAAATTTAGTATTGGAAAAAGTTTGATGCAAGGAAAAGGTTTGGATTCTCAGAACTGAACTCTTTAAATTGAAGTCGTGGATTTTCACCTCCTTTATTTTCCACAGCCATGGCTCACGCTTACTTAGTTACGTGAGCTACTCGAATGTCTGCAGCAATAGAAGCCGTGCCAGTAGAGCATCAGTGCTGCTTTTCCTTGAGTACAACCTAAAAGGTCTCCTGACTAGCGTAAATCTGTCTTCTTAAAACACTTTGAAACATCAGTCTGGCAGTGCCTGTACTGTGTTAGCTGAAGGGCATTCCCAAACTTGGATCATGCAGTCTCTGCTGAGATAATTGTGAGGCCTTTGAACTCGAGGTATTGTAAAACAGATTGAGTTTACTCTTTACATGTGTTTCTGCAAGTAATTCTAGTGGTTGAGGTTATTCTCGCAAATAAAGCAAGCAGGATTTGACACTAGAATTTGGCATAGCTGAGAAGCAGCACGCTTTGTAAGGCACTCCGATGGTTGTGGTTCATGTGTAACAGGATAGTGTTCTGATAATACTTTGAAGTTGCTAAGTGTGGCTAATAAAGCCAAACACCAGAAAGTTTATTCCTGTTAAAATTTGCAGTACATGGTGTACTACTATTTTTAATAGCTTCTGCTCACCAGAGTATGAGCATGAACTTGGTGTTTTCAAAGATTCACATCGCAAGTGTTTAAGCATCATTGCGATGAACCACACTTTATGCTTGCCTTTTGCTTTATACTGTGCCCTGTTGCAAGGGAAATATCCATAAATTCATTACTGGTGTAGATAAGAGGGAATTTTGTCACAAAATCTACGTTTATTACAGTAATTGATAGCTACGTGTTATAAGTGTTGAAGGAGTAGTATGGATGACTGTTTGGAGGAAACACTAAAAACGATGCTTTCTATGAAGCATAATTTTTTAGCTATTTCACTCATGGGGTTGGTGGCTTAAAAGTGTCAAATACAAACTGTTTGCAAGTATAGGTTGTTGGTTTTTGTTTGTTTTCCTGAGTTGTTGCTTTTGAAGTTTTACTTGCTGTTTCCATTCTTGTTCTTGGTAAGGGTTTAATGACATACTACTCATGTTTTAGTCGAACTAACTGGTTACTGATTATTAAACTCTGTAACTAGGCATTATTTTGGTCGGTTTCTTAATGAAAGTGTTAAAAGATACAAAGGTTGGTATTTCGGCATGTTCATGCAGAATTACTGTGAAAAATACTGCTCTAAAAACCTTTACTGTATGTATCATATTTTAGTCTTTGGAAAAACTGTTAGTTTTCCAGAGTGTTCAGCTGAGCTTGTCAACATGTTTTCCTGTTCTAAATCCTAGAATAGGGCACCTTATGTACCCATGTTGAGAAGGTACACTGTTTGTCTCCAACAAGACTTCAGGCTCCTTGCTCTTGTAAGAGGGACTGTTGGTGTACCATGAATTTCATTTTACTTTACCATAGCAGGCAGTTTTCATAAACTTTTGCAGAGCAAAATACTCTAGGTGAATGCAGGTCAACTGCTTGCCATCTGTGTTTCAGCATTTATAATTCTGGTTCTCTCCCTTGTCAGTATCAGCATAAATGTAACCAACTATTGGACATTAGTTGCTGGAAGAGTCTGTGTTTTGTCTAGTGAAAAGATGAGCAAGCCTTTTACATACATTTTTAGTTAAATTTATTGGTGAGTTATAGTGAAAAACTGTTCTGACTGAGAGAGAGTCAAGCAGAAAATGGATATTTTTAAGCCAGGTCAGTTCCTGTATCAGTTCATTGAACATCCTCACAAATTCTAGCATGTGATGGAGGTAAGAACAAGTGAAAGGTGTGGGAAGAGGGCATTAAGTGCTGAAATTGTCACTGTGACCAGAAAGGTACTTGTTAAACTTACCAGGCTTTTGATTGTTTCGATAAAAAGTGATTTTAAGGCACTTCACTTACCTCTAACCTTGACTCAAAAAGTTGTGCTTTATTTCTTAGAAATGCACAACCAGCCTTCCCCATGTGGATGAAACTAAAATAAAACTTTAATAAAACGCTCCTTACTCCCAAGTATTGGTAAAGCTTTTTTTTTAATTCGTGGGTGGGTTTGATTGAAGGAAATGATCTGATGGGTTGTGAAGGATGCGTGTGATTGTACTTAACACAAACTGGAAACATTAAATCTTCAACTGTTTTTTTTCAAGTACCTGGAAAGGCTTCATGGCAGTGTTTGTTTTCGTTGCAGAAGGGCATTTTCATCAGCTTGAAATGTAGCAATAACTTACTTTTCTTCTGCCTTTCTTCTGCAGTTCATATTTGAAACAATATCAATAGTCTAACAGGTTTTCTAAATGAGGTTCTAGGCATTGTTTTTTTCTGTTACAGCAGGAAGATCTACTTTGCCTACTTCACAGTTCTTTCGTCGTACTCCTTCAAAAATGATCTGATAACACTGGGTGCTAAAACTGCATACAAATTCAGAATGTTCTCATCAGCAGACGCAGTGAATATCTATCTTTAGTACAAATGAACGCTCAGCAGATTTTTATGTAGTCAGCACAAAAAGGTTTTCAGAATGCATAGGGAAATCTGACAAATCAAACTGCTTTGCTGCTCCAGCCACCATGTTGTGAGCCACACACAAAATAACTAGCTTTAGAGAAACCAGTTTCCTTGCCAGGTTTCCTGTTTGTATCTCAGAAAGGGTTTACAATGTGTTTTGTTTTGTTTTGTTTTTTTGACATACAAAGGTGTGGGAATAAAAGTACTTATTAGATAGATCTCTGATCATGGAGTTGATGATATCGGGTGCTTTCCTACTAGTAGAAATGTCAGCCTGCTTCAGAACAGTGATAATTCTCCTTTTCCAGGGTAAATACAAAGATAGAGGTTGTATTGCTTCTTTCTTACCAAATTGGTTCTGATGTTTCCTGACACATGGACATGTCAGTGTGTTTGGGGAAAAAAGTGCTTTAAAAAGAGGTCATTTGATAGATTGAAGCCTGGAGGTTGCTTTTTCTTACATTTTGTTGGAATATGCTACATTCTTGATGTTTTGTTATCTTGTTGCAGGACAATCCTCCATATGACAAAGGAGCCTTCAGAATCGAAATCAACTTTCCAGCAGAATATCCATTCAAACCTCCTAAGATTACATTTAAAACAAAGATCTATCACCCTAACATCGATGAAAAGGGTCAGGTTTGTCTGCCAGTAATTAGTGCTGAAAACTGGAAGCCAGCAACCAAAACTGACCAAGGTAGGAGTCCATGGGGGAAAAAATGGGTATGAAGAGACTTTGCATTGTGTGTTTGAAGCTAGTAGCGTTTCACCTTGTCAGGCAGTCACTGCTTTCCTGAGTGTGTCTGTTTCCATAAGCTTTGCGTCATGAATCACATGTTGTGAGCATAGTGCACAACTCTTTTGGAATCTCGTTTTGTTATTAGAACCTAAGGTAATGACACTGACTTGTGGCATTTCCACCTCCAGGAAACCACAAAACTTAATGACTGATGAGTTTGTTAAGGTGGTAGCTCATGGTATTTTAGAAAAAAAAAAAAAAAAAGGTATTTCTCGTCGTAGTCTGCAGAGAATGGTGATGGTATTACTTTGTGTTTAGCTTTAAATAGTGACTTCATAATCCAGATGTGTTGTTTGCCTTGTTTGGTTAAGCAAAAACTAAATTATAACACAAATTAACTCCTAGCTCTTAAACAATCACTGCTGTGAGGCTTAGTGTGTGGAGTGTCTTTGGATACAAATTTCACTATTTTCAAGTAAAAGTTTCACCTGGTTCTTGGCCAGATTGAGAGTATGACATGAATAGGCTTTGTCTGTTGTTGTTCCTGTTGGGGTGAGAATTTCATTTTTTTCTGGCAGGGAGCAATAAATTTGATATTACGTGATTACTACTGTACGCTTAAAAAAAAAAAGGCAAGCATTCTTGCAATAACTGCATGTTTTATAACAAGTTGAATGCAAATCAGTAGCAGTTTAATCCAGTGCAAGGAATTCAATCGCACTGATATGTCTTGGTCTGTAGGAAAAAGTATTTTCATCTTCCAGGCTCTTTAGGATTATTTTCATGTGAACCTTGTCCCTGATAGTAAACAATGCTCTAGTTAAGATTTCTTTTCTGTATATTTTCTACGCTAATAAAACTGCTTAGTTAGCACCAGCTCACCCCAATGACAAAACAAAATATATGTATATATTTCTTTTGGAAAAGAATGAGCAGTTGAATGTTGGGGGGGAAGTGGGGACAGAAGCAAAAATAACCTGTTAAATAGATAGTGAATATCTTGCAATTTGTTCTAGATTTTCCCTAGATTATGTAGGACAAAGATCCTTTGGAAAAATGAAATTGAAGCAATGTGTAGAAGGTTTCTGTGAACAACTTAGTAGTTGTCTTAACTAGAGAAGGCTAACAAGTTGAAGTAAAGGAACGACTTAGTGGCTCCACCTGGCTGGAAGTGTGAGTTGGCATCAGCTGGAACTACTGAGGAAATCATTTGCACATGGGAAATAATGTTTCCTGAAGAAGTGAAATTCTCTTTTTCTGAGAAAAGCAATACAAAGTACCTTAAGATTAGAATTTGGAACAAGTCTTGGGTACCAAAATATTTCAAATTTCTCATTCTGCTGTTTTATGGTCTTTCGTGCATCTTTTTTCCTCTTTAAGAAGTCATTTTAGTGTCAATGTCTGATGCTGTTAATTCATCTTTGTATGAGCCTGCACCAGTATCATTACAGCTGTGCTTGAGCGTCTGTCCCCTTTTCTGTAGGACTCTTCTGCTCAGAAAAATAAACTCCAGTTTGTTTGCTGTGTAGGCCTTTTTCAGGCAATAAGGCAACGTTATTAGTATGGGTATCAAAGTAATTGGTTTTGATCAGTCAAGTGTCAGAGAATAGAGAAATGGGGTTTATCACAGATCATTAACTCATCTTTCGTATTATGATTACATTTGAACTTTTTTATTAAGTTAGCTTAATACTAACAGCCTACTGTGACGGTACGGTTTTAAGATGCTGTGGCTGTTGAGACAAATACTGGTTTTAGGAATTTAGGGAATTAGGGAAAATGCTAATTTTTCCTGGTTTGTGTGTTAACTTTCTGTAAAGTGTTACTGGATTATTATAGTGGTTTTTTTTTTATGTTTTACTGAGTGAAAATGGTTGCATACAGTACTGATCCTAGTCTTGTAAGTAAACAGTAGCAATATGATGACAGTTTTCAGAAGTACAGGACAGGCAAGTTGCTGTGAAGTAAGCTAGTAACAGTTCTGCCTTCCTTAGATGGTTTGTTACAGTTTAAGCTGTGAGTTATGTTAAGAAATGTTCCTGCTTGGCAATACACTGACAACCTTACTTCTTGGGAGTTTGTTTTGAGAGGTGTGTCCCTCCTTTGCGTCAGGTAAGGGTAGAAAAGAGTATGTGTGTGAGATTTGTGCTCTGAAAGAAGCTGCTCTAGCATCTACCAGAGTGGTAGGTACTGAAGGAACTTGTATTGCCAAACCAGGGAGAATGCAGTTAAACTGGTAGGTAGCAGTTTCAAAACAAACAGCGCCTGACTTTTCATACAACGTGTAGTTCTGTGTGGAGCTCCCTGCCACTGGATGTTGTGGCTCTCAGTATTTGAGGTGAATTCAGGAGGCTGGCTGTGGTGTGCAATGCATGCAGTTATCAGGTGCGGTACGCTTGCTTTAAAATATCTTGGTACTGCTTTGTGTTGCTCTGGATAGCCCAAACGTACTTCAAGTGGAGTGTTGTTGTTGTTGTACAGAGAGATGCATTTTCTGTGTCCTGTCTGTAGGCTTGCCCTGTTAGACACCTACCTCTCAGTGGATGGATATCAGATCTCAGGATTGTTGTAACCAATTTAGCTTTAAATGGTCATGAGAACGTATATGAGGAAAATGTAGCAATAAATGTCGTAGCAGTATGTGAGGTTCATTGTATAAATGTGAAGTACGATTTAGTTATTGTAAGAATGACTTCCTTTGACAGAGATGGGGAATGCTGATGAAATGGCTGTGAACAGTAAAAAGCATCTTACAGTTCTAATCCATTTGTTTTCTGCAGTATATGTCTACTCGGAGATATATATATGGCAGCTTAGAATAATGACAAGACTTGTCTGCTGTTTGTAGGGGAAGTAAGAGTCATAGAAAAATATAAAGCTGAAAAAATGCTTTCCTGAAGCAGGCCAATTAGAACGGAATGGTTTAATTCATAGTGACAGGTGTCAGGAAAAAATGCTTCACAATGGAAATTCCAGAGTTCTCTTCATCCAGTCCATTTTACATGAGCTTGTCTGTGAAACTTAGTTTCCTTCTTAGCTGTGTGAAAAGTATTTCATAGATAGGATGCTAATTACATGGGAAATAATTTGTAGTGCATTTTGATCTATGCTGAGTAGTTGATCTTGCTTACAGATACGATTTTCTGGTACTCATTCACTGTCATCAAACTCAGTCTTGGCATACTGCTATAGCTCGTTCGTGCAATACCTTGCTCTGCTCTAGAAAAGACCCTAGATTTTTAGGGGTATATTTAAATGCAGTTAAAGTTGTTTTCATATTGGGGAATTTTGCATATGTTTTGATACTAAAGATGAACCATCTTAGTTTCTGACAATATTTATACTTTTTTTGACAGTAATCCAGTCCCTCATAGCACTGGTGAATGATCCACAGCCCGAGCATCCCCTTCGGGCTGACCTAGCTGAAGAATACTCTAAGGACCGTAAAAAATTCTGTAAGAACGCTGAAGAGTTTACAAAGAAATATGGTGAAAAGCGACCAGTGGACTAAAATCTGACACAGTTGATGTCAGCAACGTATGCTAGAAGATCGGAGCAGTGCATTTGAGACACCCCGTAAAGCAGGACTCTATGGAAAATTGACAAGTGCCACCTTTCGGTGTTAACTTGTGGCTGTTACTAACTTTCTACAGTTTTCTTAATCAAAAGTGGGCTAGGTAACCTGTAAAGAAAGGATTAAAAATTTAAGATGTTCTAGTTCTGCTTTCTTTGTTTAAAAATCACTGCTTCAATATACTTTAAAGTATGCTGTTTTCTTTTTCTTGTCAGAATTTATCAAAAATATCTTAGACTTATATTCTGCCCTTAAATTGAAAAGGTTGTGGCTGTCATTTTTTTTTTCTTGCAGTTCCCACTATCCTGAGTTCACTTAATTCTTCATTGAATTTTCTCTCCTTCCCCAAACTGATGTCTTAGAAAAAAATTCCCAGTTCTGGCAGAAAATGATTGAGTGTTTGGCAGTTTTGTTTACTTTTCTCTTTGAACATTGCACTGTGCTTTTTGGGACTTGCTGCAAGTTCCCTTTAACTTCAGTTTGTAACATAATAAACAAAAAACAAACCCCACAAATACAATCAGAAATAATGTCCAGGTCTTATGTAAATCTGGCTGGTGTTACCACAAAATGTTTATTAAACGGGGAAACCCAAGTTTTTGTGTGCGTGATTGAATTAAAATATGGCTTATGTCCTGCTTTTGGAAAACTTTGGAAAAAAAAATCCGTAGCAAACAAGTAGTGGAATGTGATTACAAACTCCTTTCACTTCTATTCTTTAGGCCTATGCAGAGTAGCTAGGAAAACATGCACAGAACATTGCTACCAGTTCCAGAAACTGAGGACCAAGAGGTACCAAAGTAATAAACTGTTCTTGAGTCAAAAGTCAGTATTTTAGAAATAATTTTGATTTTAGAAATAATTTTGAATTCAAATACTAAATCTGTCAGCACTGCTAGTTATCTGAGTATGTTTTCTCATCAGAATGCATATGGAACATCTGTGCTTTAGGGGATGGCACTCATGCCACTTCCCTGCCCAGTTGCTGTACAGTTCTTAAAATAGTATGAGAATAGGATTAAGCAATAAACTGTAATAGAGTACACTTCACTACTGCTGTTCCTGTGTTTTAAAAATACACGTTAGATGGTTTAATGAGTACTTCAAGTATTGTTCTATCACTCTAACTTAATCAGGCAGAGCTCTTTTCCCTTTGCTCCAGGGCACGCCCATGCTGAAGGCTGCCCTTTCTGCTCCGAACTGAGCATCCCCTACTCTCTCTATTGCTTTTCTTCAGCCTGCCTGTCCTAAATCTAAGTGTGATCATAGCTCCACAGTCAAACTGCCATACAGTCAAACTGCCTTCTCTTCCCCGCCTGTGGAATTGGGGTATGTTAATGAGCAACACGTTTCCAGAAATCCATGGGTATCTGGGAGTACATATCACGCTGATGTGCAGGAAGTTGAACTAGAAAATCCCTCGCACCCAGATGTTTGTTTTTACTCCTAAATTCAGTTTTAATACAGCCTCTGCAACCTTTCAGAACTAGTGTGTCAAGCGGTAGGTCTCTTTTTTTGGTTTTTAATGTATTGTATATTTGCTATTTCTTCATTCACTCCTCTCATCCAGCTTTTATTTCAGACTTAGTGTAAACAATGACAGCCCAGTACCTCACCTCTGTTGAAAGTAAATTTTTTTATAAGTTAGGGAGCTAAGAAATTTTATGTTTAAGTGTTCTTAGACAGATTCTTTGGCAGGTAAATAAAGTTAAACCACATTCACCTTATTTACGGAAACTTGCATTTCCTAAGTGTTTTCAGGCTTGTGAGAGCACTGTCTATTACCAAATTTTCACATCTTTGTGTCTTCATTTGCAGAAAGTTGGTACTGATTTTGTTTCATTCACGCTCACTTGGATTCATAATAAAATAATGCCAAATTATCTGTCAAAATCTGAAGTGTGTGTAACTTCTGCACCAGATGAGTCACTGTACCTTTTGATCATGTCTGCTGGCGTGGAAACTTTCCATTCTTTAAATTTGCTTTTTTTATTATTATTTAAAACAACTCTGGCACTAGTTTGCTGCCATCATTACTACTAAACAATATACTTTCTGGTTGTAAGCCTCTCAGGTTAAAGACTGCATTTCGTTGAATCAGTGTGACTTGGATGCCACTGAAAGGGAACTGGAAGGGCTGTGTAATTCAAGGAGCTGCAGCTGATTCATGCAGGCCTATAGCAGTGCTATACACCGGCTACTCCAATTCATCTGTAAAGATCATGTAGAAGACAGGTGTTACTATCAGTTCTCGTTGTGTGTTCTTCATAGCTCAATTTCTAAACTATGAGGTGTGTAACATAAATAATGGCTGTTGTCTGTAGGTGGCCCTCGGAAAGAAAGATGAGACATCAAATACTGTACTGTATGGTTGAAGTTGGGGGGGTAGGGGAGAAGTCAAATCCTTTGTTAACTCAGGAAATCAAGCTCTTGTGCTCTTTGGTTCCCTAAGCCATGCTGAATTCTAAACATGCAGTTTAAAATCCAAAATAAAAACAACATACTGGTGAAACGACACCCAGGAGCACTGGTATAGGCTTTCTGCAATTCCATACTGCTACCCTAATAAAAATTGCTCTCAACGGTGGTGTGGCATGGTTTTGTTTTCAGACTTTTTTTAAGTATCTTGATCCAGCGTCATTCACATGTAGTGGTCTGAATGCATTTTTAATTTGAACTCAATGTTGTTTTTAAAGCTTTTATAGAACTGCTGAGAAAACTTCGCCCTGTGCATTTTGTGCAATTGAAAGGTTTCTTATATAGAAGTCCTTTAGTAGTTCTTTATTCATTTTCCCATTTAAAACTCGTTTGAATTTAAAAGAAAATTTGTGTTTCAATGCTGTTTGCTTAAGAATCCGGTATTTATAGAATGTTCTTAACAATACAGAACCAACTCGGGTTAAGACCGCTGTCATCATGTCAATTTCCATGTTGAGCTAGCGGAAAATGCACACAAGTCAAAATGTTGTAACCTATCGATTGTGATCAGAGCAAATTTATTAATTAGGATATGGTGCGATTTAAAAGTTAAAAATAAGGTTAAAATTTGTACATCAAAATACGGCTCCATTACGTTAAAAGCTGAGTGCGATCAGCTAAGCTGTGTTGGTGTCAGGCATACTGCTGTACGTAAGATACCATCAGTCACTAGATGGCACTCACACGTCTCACCGCGCTCAGCATCTTCAGTCACCTTCCACAGGTTTACCATCTCTTTTTTTCAGGTTCTGTTACCACCACAAACATAAACTTCACCATCAAACACCAATGGGGCAAGCTACAGAAGTTGTCATTCCATGTGCTAGCTACTACTGTAACCTGAAACTGCTTTGTGTAGCACTGGCACAGTGTGGCAGGTGTTTGTTTTAAACTGTGATAGTCATTTAGGAAATAGCCTGAAAAAATATTTATAAAATGTCCTTGGTGATGTTTTTTTTTATTTGTACAGAACAAAAACTCCCTCAGCTGACCAAAAGGAAAGGTGAGCTGGTTCCCATTAATGGTACAAAGGATGTTCTTTTGGCATTCTGCAGGTGATCACCCTTAGAGTGGATACTTGAGTGTTTTTTAGCTAAAAGTCAAAACAGAAGTCTCTTGAAGCGTTACAGTAGAAAAAGGCCTGAGTTTATTCTTCATTTAAAAGAATGATGGTCATATTGAAATTTTTAATTTTTTAAAAACAGTTAAAAGTAATGCTAAGTAGAGTGCTTTTGTGCAGAAAATTAGTGTAAACAATAGTTTTTCCCCACATGAAAGTTACGAGCAAGTGACAGGGCCACAGTTTAAAATGGAGTTAAAACATGGGATTACTAGGGCTTGTTGGAGTTCAAATGCTTTCATGATTGGAATAAAAATGAACAAAGGTACAAGGACTTTGTCCACTTGAGAACTTGCTGCTAGCTGGTGGACAGCCATCCCATGCATTTTTCATGGCAGGCAGCGAGCGGGCAGCGCAGTAATGGGTGCTGGTGAGCTCTTACATGCGGCAGCTACCGAAGCAGCAGCAGCTGGGTCAACAGTTGCTGTTCCTGCAAAGTCATCCAAAAAAAAAAAAGTCTGAAAGGGCTGTCACTGATGGGTACTCTCCTGTGATGGCTCTGTGCTGAGGAACAAAAATAGAAGGAGCCTTAAGTGGTGCTGACCGGGGACTTCCATGGAGCATGGCAGTACTCACCATCAGGCTAAAACCACGATCTGACTGCTGTGACTGGGGAAATGCTCCGAAGTAATGTGCCCTTGGCACTGACATGCAGGCACAAGTAGCAGGTAAGGGTCCATGCAGCAAGACTGTGCGTTAAGAAAATGAAATGTTGCCGGTTTCTAGTCCCCCTGTAGCCAGCCTACAATGATGGGTTGTTCCAAAGCATTTGCTACCCAGCATGTGGGTTTGGTGTTTGTTTTGGCAAATAAGTTCAGAAATGAAAAACATTGCTGAAACAGAAATGCTCGTGCTCCTTGGTCTCACAGCAAAGCATCTTCGTGCCGTTTGCCATCACGTCGGCCAGAATTGACCTCTGGTAGGGTGACCTGACCTTTGCTGCCACGCTGGTGCCACGGCATGGTGCGTGAGTGGGCTACACTGAAAAGAGCTGTAACGTTCAAAGCAGATGCTGTGACCTAAAAACTGGGCTTTGGGGTACTGCCTGTCACCGCTCACGGGGTGTGGCACCTTCCATCAAAGGGCTAACACCATCCCTAGGCCATCCCCAGCTCCTGTCAGGGAGGTAGCACAAACAGCAGCGGGCTGGCTTCTGCGCATCCTCAAAGAACAAACAATGTGTGTATGCCTGCTTCCTCAAAGAACAAACAATGTGTGTATGCCTGCTTCCTTAAAGATCTTTGAATGAACAGAGCTGAATGTTCCTGGTTTTGTAATGGCTCTGCAGCTCTGGCTTAATTAATGTCTGGAGTTCGTGCAGGCGCTCCCAGGACTGTGAGAAATCATCTGGTCCTTCCCCACAGCCACCGATGGGTGGGACGCTCGGGTACCCCGGATGCACCATCAGTTCAATCGTTACGGTCTTGCTCTGTGGTGTCAGGTGTACGGGTGGTGAGGGCGCCTTGGATGTGAACTCCACAATGGCAGCGTCGATGGCACTCCAGATGGTGCTCACGGACATGTTCTTGCCCATGGTACTCAAACCTATGTAAATGTCTGGCCACCTGCAGCCAGAGGTCGGAACACAGATATTAATGCTAACAAGGCAGTTAGACAAGAGCGTGTCATGTCCAGTGGATTAGGAATCACAGTTTCTTTCCTTATCAAAATCAAGGCACTATTTGGCGTAGCGGTTCTGCAGCCTGGCAGAAAGTCACAGCAGAGCCCTGATACCAGCGTTTCTGTTACTACTCTGGTAACGTATACGGCAGCACAGCGCTGGCCTTGTTTGGCATCTGAGAGCGTACAGGTGCACGTCATTGGCACAAAAGGGAAGATTAGAGCTAAAGAAATGCCACTTGATTAAAATAACTACTTATAGGCCAATTAATACCTGAATAATAACCACTTCCAGATAATAACCTTCAGCTATGTGGGGAAAAGAAGTGACTGAAATAAAACGGAAACAACCTTCATTAACAAATCATTCTCCTAGTATGTATCAAAGAGCCACAAGAACTCAAAGGACAAGACAAAGCACCAGGCAAAGATGTTATTACTGCTAAAGACCATACAGAGCTAAGAGGGCACCAGCTAAAGACTGCTTCTTACATAGCTTCAGCACAATTCTTTGTTCAAGTCTGGCTGCAAACTGCAGTTCTAGCTTGGTGCATAAAAGCCCAGGAGGATGTGCAAGTGTATCTGAGGGCAGAATGAGAAGGCTTCTGGAAGAAACAAGCTAGATGCTCTACCCATGTGATCAAGGATGAGCCCAGTGAATGCCCTAAGCTGAGCTGAGTTTGCAGCATTGGGGAAAAAAAAAAAAAAAGTTAATGTTATTTAAACTGTAAACTGATCAAACTCACTGAAAGGAGAGCCTTGTTGTTAAGCAGTAAGCACAGTCTTGCCCTCTACAATGTCATAAAGTGTACTCATAGGGCTCGGTGCGGTTTCTCTTTGCACAGATGCAGAAATTGAATTGCAGCTTGTTTTCCTGTGACTTCAGCTGACCATCTTCCCCATATTTTCTTGGGATTTTTCACACTACATGTTTCTTTGGTAGCAGTCCATTCCTCCTCACCTCTCCCAGGTACCTGGAGAAGAGGAGGAGCCTGGCCCACTGCAGTGTTTCCAGGCAGGAGACAGCTGCAGGTGCCCACTTATCGGGGCGGTGCTGCAGTGGGTATAAAGGCGCAGCTCCCATAACAGCCCTTTCTCTGCATTCCCTCCTGAGCACCAGCAGGGTGGGTGCTGCAGCAGTGGCTTCTTGGAGGCCCTGTGATATGGCCCCCAGGGGGCAAGCCCTGGAGCATGCAGGATTTCTGCCAAGCTCCCCTACGTTATTCCTGGTGCAAAGCTGCCCTAAAAGGTAGGTTAGTCTCTCCTGATTTCTCACTCTGAGTTACTGTGCCCTCCTCAGAAATGGGCTGTTTTAGGGGAGCCTGCATGCTCTGCCTGGGAAGAGCAAATGTTCTGTTGGTAGTGAGAACAACTGATATGCTAAACAAATTGTGTAAAAGCCAAGAAAACAACTTTCTCAGTAGACTGAGAAAGTAATGAAATGTGCTGCAAAGGACAGGTGACTGCAAAGATCTCAGCTAAAGAACTCTTCATCTGTAAAACATTGGTTTAAGCTTTTAAAAAAAGTATGCTACTGGTGGAAGGGCTGAGCTTTTGAGGTGTGGTGTCTGAGATGCAGGATGCTGACAAGACTGCTTAAAGCAGCCATCACTTGCTGTGGCGCTGCACGCTCTGACCTTGTCTCCCTATAACTACAGATACTTGTTTTTAATTAGTCACTTTCCTGCTACTTAAACACCTTTCTCCTCTATTCCAAGGAGATGAGAAGTTCTCTTAAAACCTTCCCCATGATCTTACTTTCAAAGTTTCAGTCTTGAAGTAGCACTTCAGTCTCCTGCTGTCCCAGAAGCCGGACTAATCTACTTGATTAGAAAGGCTGAGAAGCAAACCCTGAAAAGAACAATGCCTTTCAGGGGAGAAGCGAGTTATCCCTGTTCAAAAAAAAAAAAAAACTGCATGCTACCCTTAGTGTCTCCACTGTTTTAGTACTGCTGCTGAAACCCCAAATTAGAGAGAGAAAGGTCTTGTTCCATCCCTGAAAAGATCCTATCAGGAACTGACAAGACCTTAAAGCTTTACCACAAGAAGGATGAGTAAAGCCTGTCTTACCTTATTCCATGACTTGTAAACACATCCACTGTGTTAAGAGAATCTTCTTCTACTCCCAGATAAAAGTCCATCAGGGATGGTGTGATCCAGTCACACTTATGAAGGCCTGGCTCTATTGGGACACGTGTGTATTTGATCCCATATTCCTCTAACACCTCTGCAAATACATTCCTGACCTCTGTAAGTAAAAACAGAGTTACTTTAGTCAGGAAGCAAAACATCAAAACATGGCGTGTATATATATATATATCCCATTTGGTTTCCCTTTTGCTGAAAGGAACAATGTTTTGTTCCTCTTGATGGGAGTCCCCTTCTAAACTGGAACTATCTGGAAACATTACTCCCTCAACAGCTGCTACAGGTGCCTCATCTTCCCCTCAGCACTAAGCATTCAGTCAAGTGACTTTTCCTAAGTTAGCCTAGTAGCAGAGTGCACCTGAGGCATCTGCACAGCTGGGAAGAGGTTCTTCAGCAAGCCTCTGCACAGATGTACTTGTTGAAAGAGTAAATTACCAAGAGCAGTGTCATCCAGAGACAGCTGTGTTGATGTGGGGAAATACTGATTTTTGCTGTTTTCCATCTCTACCACAATGACCTTAGTTGAAAAACAGGGATACAGATACTTGCCCACCTACGGAAAGCATGCTGAGACCTGCAAAGGTTGGTGTGGAAATGCAACTGACAAGATAGAGATCTTGAAGCACTTGAAAGAGCTACCAGCTTCAATCTCAGTGACTAACTTGACCCAGGTGAGAACACTCAAACTGCAATTGTAGAGCCTCTTTAAGGTCTTAGAAGGCTTATTGCCCAGGGAGCCATGGCAAGCAGATTCATCTCTCAGCTGACTGTCTCTCACCTGCTTGGTGCTGGGAAGAGGAGTGCCCTCTTACCTGGGAGGACGTGAACATGCTGGTGCCCATCCATGTGAGGAGGTAGGTGGCCTGTCAGCTCATGGAACAGCTCCACCTGGGCCTTTAGCTCCTGCTTCACCTGTACAGTAAAAAAGGGTTAAAGAAAGACCTGTCAGTAGGCTGAGGTCAGAAGAGTGCATAGTGCCTCCTAGAGATTTTGCTGGCCCTTTCCTTTTAAAATGAAAGGCAGCTTTAATCCCATAGGCAGTTTTGATCACCTGAACACATTTATCTTTGTTCATGGGGCAAAACCAGCCACTTCCCTAGAGAACAAAAGCCTCTGACAAGGTGATGCAAAGCCTACTTAGCAGTTCTCTGGCATTTTCCCTTTATTGATTTCTAGGTTCTTAGTAAGTATTTGTTCCAATGTCTCTCTGCCCTATCAGATAAGTAGCTAACAGCACATTAGCATGTGTGTCACTGAAGCAGGGAGGAATGGGTTCTCAAAGGCTGCAGAGGCTGTGGCAAAATTAGGTGTAGGGCCCAGGCAGTTCCAGATTCATCTGTAAGTGTACTCCCAGCTGGGACCTGGGAATACCCTTCAACTATTACATTCTGGGGTAAGCGCAGGCTAAGTTTTATCAGTAAAGTAAGTTGCATGGTTGTACTGGGCTTTCTCCTACCTCTGACATATTCAGGAGACCTTTTGATAGGGCTGTTCTGAATCCCATCTTCCCGTGGAAAAATCCATCTTCATTGAGCAGAGAAGAGTTTGTTTTGAGAACCTCACATACAGGGGAGCCCTCGGAGAGGTTGGCATGCAGTCCTATTGGGATGTTGTATCTGTAACGGGATTGAAATATCTGTTAAGCTTTGCACCTCTACCTTCCTTACTGGGTCCAAATGGTGAGATTTCAGACAGAGCTACTCCAATCTAAACAGTGTCGTGCTCACTAGAGTACATCTTTGGACCTCTGCTCTTCTAGAAAAGAAAGCAGAACACTCTAGACCAGGGCAGAATATCACCAGATAGCAATCCTGTCCAGTTTCTGAGACCCCCCCAGTTCTGTTCTCATCCTAGTTCATGTGGAGAGCAGCCACAAGGCACTTCAGACTAAACTTTGTAACTGCACTGAAAGCTCTAACTGTATGGTACTGAACTCGTTAGTGACTGACAGAAATCTGGACCTTGCAACTCAACTAAAGCATTTCATTAGCCCAGGTACTCCCTTGAGTTCACACTGTTGAAGATGCTGCATTTCTGAGACATTAGAGTTTTACTTGACAACCTCTAAAGCTGCCTTTAAGCAGAACCCAGCTATATATCAACAGTGCCGAAGGCAGCAGTTATGGCAACAGCACAGGCTGCAAGTGTAAATACTGTCTGAGTTCAAGGGTAACCTGGTCCAAGAGGCAGCAGCTGAAATTGCCTGCAGTGGCTGGGTCTCCGTCTACCCGTGCGGATGACCGAGCTGGGCTGTACAAAGTAGCATCTCTCTAGCACAAAGGAAGAGTTACATAGGAGGCTAGTGGTGTAAATGTAGGGCCTTGTTAAGGACTGACAGGGGTCCAAGTTGTTAGTGAGTTGCACTCTGCAAATTAGAACAAAAACTACTAGTGTATCTGCAGAGCTCCTGTTAGCCACAAAGCTTTGCACAGTGCTGGGGTTTCCTTCTGTGTGCTGTGGCTTCCCCTGAAATGAGAACAGGACCCGGGAGTGCTCAGCCTTGTGTGAGTCACTGCCACACCTGAAATCCTCTCAGGGTGGCCAAAATGATGCTTTGAGACTTCTCCCAAGACACCCTCTAGCTGAAGTGCAGTGCCCCTTCTGTGCTGTCCAGACTGAGTCACGGTGCCAAGTGAATTTTGAGGCAACAAGTCTATGGTTTAAATCCTTCCTGGAACTTCTGCACAGAGCTGCTAAAACAGGGCATGCTCTGTCCCCGTTGCAGTGCTTGTACGACAAGAAGGAAAGCAAAAGCTACATCCATTTAGGAAAACTCAAGTTCTCTGGCCAACCAACTTCCCTTCTATCCTTGCTGTCTTGAAAGAGAGAGGGGGTGGTTTCAGATGAAGCTGAAACATATATTTCAGAGAACACTCAAGTTTGGACAAGAAGTTTTAATGAGAAAATTTCTTATCCAGTCTAGGAGTTAATTTTCCCTTGTGTTGATGTAAGTGTTGATACAAGCTTTTCCACGCACAAAGAGGCATTCATGGAAGAGGGACCTTTCTGGTTCAGGGTTTTAAGATTCATCAGACTGTGGCAGACTACATCAAGCCTGTGGCTCAAAGGATATGTATCTGCAAAACAACAGTTCCAGCAGGAGATGTGGATCATCACAAACTCCTTCCTAAGACACAAATGACAAACAAGGCAGAAGATTTAACACCCAGCTTACAAATAACTGACCTTCCCCCAGAGCTATTCCAAGTCAGATATGTCTTTCATCTCTATGTGGAAATGCCTGTTAAAGTTTTATGGGACAGGAAAACTGTCCTGTCCAGCTCTAGCTCCAAGTTCTGTATTATCATAAATTGGTTCCTGTTTAGACATGAGTTCTCAGGGTCCTCTGAGGAGCTCTGCAATAATTCCAAATGCCTATAGGTGGACAGATCTCTGGTGGCAGTGGTTGCTTCCAGTCCTGTTTTTGGAACAGATTTCTCTGGAGTGGTAATGGAAACAGGATGCAAACCTACAGAGGTGCCCCTGGGATGGATGGACTGCCATGAACTCTGTCCGAGATAAGGCAAAGGGCTGGTGGAAAACCAGCTCTCCCCTTTGTCTGCTGCCCTGAAGCTGGTTAGTGAAGTACCAAGTTACAGGGGGCAGAAGGATTGCGGATGGATTAGACTGATCAGAATCACTTAGCTCCTCCAGGTTTTAAGGTTTTAGTCCTTACAGGACTGAAATTCTTTCTTCCTGGCTCCTCTGTGTCTTGTGCTCCAGGTGGATGGTGTAGTCTGTTGCTAGGTACTTCTCCTCCTTGCAGATGTAAGTGTCAAGTTGTATGGGCAGCTCTGTGAAACAAAACGTGTCCATGTCTCTGCAGTCCACTGTGTGACAAGGGAGTTTGAAGGTCTGTTTAATGGAGCAAAACAGCTTGTGGAGGAAAGAGTCCTCAGACTCTGATTTGGTGATTTCTTTGCAGCAGGACCTGGTTGTATAATTGACCATCTGGTTTTCACACCAGGGGCCTGAGCACATGCAAGGAAGTTAGTGTGGTCATGTCCAAGTTATTACTGGAAGATGCTGTCACTGGGAGTGGGGGCCCTTAAGCGTTCTGCTGAGAAGCTCACAGGCAGCTGATGGCAGGGCAGGAGGCAGCTACAGTGCAGAAGAGGAGCTGTGGCAGAGGGCATCCCTTCCCTCCTGTCACCTGATTTGTACCTTGCATAAGCCCAAAGGCGGGGGGCGAGCTTGTTCTTCTAGAAACCCACTGCAGGTTTGTTACCGTGTCTCTGGGAAGCTCAGACTACGTCAGCTGAAAGCACTACTTGCATCACAGCCTCTGCTGTCAACAAGAACAGGATTCATGTGTTACCATGAATCAGCAGATGGATGACTTCTCTTGTTGAGCACTTGCCTTCTCATGTGTTGCAGGAGGGCCAGAAATGAACAGCTGGGCTTCCCAGGGCTGTCTCCCAGGGGCATCAAATGAACTACCTCCAATTGTGCAATGCCTCAAATGCTGTGAGTGAAGCTATCTCCAGGAAAAGGCAAGCCCCTCTGACAGGTGTGGGACACCGAGGAGCCAAGCACTGCACTGCATAACATTAGAGCCGCTCCTCTGCCTGAGCTGAAGCCAGCCCCAGAGCTGGGGAATGTGCAGAATGTGGAAGTGCAGAGAGCTGGCCTTGTTCTCACTGTAAGGAGAGCCTCTCTCTGTAACTTT
This sequence comes from Oxyura jamaicensis, assembly GCF_011077185.1. Taxonomy (NCBI): domain Eukaryota; kingdom Metazoa; phylum Chordata; class Aves; order Anseriformes; family Anatidae; genus Oxyura; species Oxyura jamaicensis. Next base: position 9,814,486 of record NC_048907.1, read on the forward strand.
AGAGTGTGTTTCAGAGCTTTGGCTAACACCAGCTGAGTATCTTAATAGTTTTCTCCTGGAGTTAGTCCTGGCTGGTCTGACAGAGTGTCCATGTTGAGGCATCTAAAGAGGAACTGTTAGCATTTAATAGCTCTGGGATAAAGGCACTGAAACCAAAACTCGAAACACAGCGCACAAGAAACTTCTTTGGGAGTATTCATCTGTGGGAGATGCATAGAAGCAAGCATGCCAGGAGAGCTCTAAGAACGTGAGAAGGTGGACAACGCAGTGGGCACAGCAGCATTCTGCTGCTAGCTAGCATTTTCCTGTACCTAAATCAATGCATGTCCTCTAGATGAGCCAGGTGCTGCTCCTCATCAGCACCAAATGACCTGCAGCTGAGTGTTTGTTCCTAACAGCCTGACACTGCACAAGTATCTGAAGCCCTAAGTGAAAGGATGAAAACATGAGCAAAACTTCAAGCATTATGGTAACTGCTGGGCTGTGCCCCAGGAAACCAGGCTCCAGTAATGCTCTGTCCTGACCAGAGGCTTGGCCTTTAATAGTGATTCCACAGGCTTTCTTCTACTCTTATGAACACTGGACTAACTCTCTCAACTGCCTCTCACCAGTGAAATGTAGCTTCTGCAACCAAAGAGGAACGCCGAGGCACGTGGCATTGGAAGAAAGCCATGGTGAAAAGTTAAGTTAGAGAAACGCCCTGGAAGGGCCCCATTTTCAGCAGTAGGCAGGTAACTGCTTCCTCTGCACGAATGTGCTTGATAGTTGCAGAGATCTTTCCAAAGGCAGTAACTGAAATATTGAAGCTGACAGAATATTGTAGCAGATACCAAGAGCTCAAGCTGCTTGGCATGTGATGCCATGCTGGGACCAGAGCTCAGCTGTTGTGAGTTTGCCCTCATACCTAAATGGCTGCCTCAGACTTCCCTTATAGGTGGGACAGGATGAGCACTGCTGGTCGTTACCAGCCAAATCTAACTGCTTGACCCCAGATCCAATCCAAAAGAATTGGCACCAAGGTTCGAGCACCAGTTTCTGCAATAAAAGAGCTGCAGTTAACAGCTACTACTGCCAACAAAAAGTGATGCTGAGGCAACTGCTTGGTCTCTTTTAACTCATGTTGGTGGTTCTTTAAAGCAGCAATGACCCTTCCACTATCTTTTTGGAGGGGTGCATGTCTAGGTGTTTGCACTCCCACTGCCCTGGAGAATGCACAGATGTGAAGCGAATTTAGTGCAAGGGTTTAATTCTGTCCTGATGAACCCAAAGGACAACGTCTACAAATGCATGTTCAAGCTTCTACAACATCAGGAGTGTAGGACTTGGGGTCTGTGATCTTGCTGAGAGGAGTTTCAAGCCAGTAGATTCTACAGCCACTAAGGCTAGTCCATTAGTGAGCTGTTTCCACTGAGAGAAATTTGGCTGTTGAAGCAAGCCCAGCACTGCAGTTCACTGCTCAGCAACCCCTGTAGAGGGGGGGAAAGAAAGGAGATATCCTTGCAACAAATGCTCCAAGAGGCAACAAGGAATTAAGTCTGGAAAGATTTCTCAGTCAACACACCCAGCCCAGCTATCAAATAGAGGAAATACAATCGGCTGAACTGCTTCCTTTTCAAGTAGTTGCTTGTTTTGCCACACGAGTGCTCTGAACAAATGGCTCTGCTGAGGCAATGGGCTTTTGTGCAATTGCAATCCCTGCTCATTCATATCCTTAGCAGTACAGGGTCCCCAGGGACTGTGTCACTGTACTGAGGCACTCCTTACAATGCTGCCAGCATTGCTGCACGTTTTTGAGCTTGGAGGATGACTACAGTGCCCTGGCTCCTGCCTGGCCACAGAGACTCTGTGCAGTCCCTGCGAGCAGCTGCAATAGCTGTGGAAATTGTGTGATTTCCCCAGGCCCAGACGTTGCCAATTGTTTCACTCAAGGCTGCATACTCTGGGATAAGCATGGCACTTACTCTTTTCCTTGATGGGTAAATAGATCCCACCTTCAACATCCTGGTTGGATCCTTATCTGGGAAGTTACTGACTCATCGGGTTTCAGCCCAAGTGTAATGCAATTAAGAGCCCCACGTAAATATCTTTATGCAGGCATCCTGCTTCAGTAAATGTCCAAGTGTCTGAATCCAGTCAAAGCAAGGCTGTGCTCTGCGCAAAGAAGGGTATATCTTAGTTTCTTGTCTTGCTCCATTACTGCTAAGCATTTATTCTTGGTGGGAGGAGCACTCCAAAGCCTCTGATGTATTAAGAACCAATACTATAACAGTGTTTAGAACTGACTTTCTTTTCAGTTACATCTTTGTATTGGCTTTAGGTTTAATGTCCGTAACCTTACATCAGCAAAAAGTGCTGTTGCCAGTGGAGTTAATTTGATCTGGGCCTCCAGTTTAAGGCCTCAGCATGCTAACCCTAATCCAAACACAGTTCGGCTGTCTGCCGTGTGATTAACCGCCAGATAAAAGGATGATGAGAAAGCATGAGAGACTTCTAGATTAGTCAGATGTCAACTGGGAGGGACAGAATTAAGTCACAATTTACACACACATTTTGCAATTAGTGTTGATGGGAAAGGAAGTGAAAACATAGACAGCAATTAAATGTGGTTTTGTTAAATTCTTCTGACAAATATACCCAGATGTTGTGGGGGCTTCAGCTTTTGTGTAGTTGATGTTCAGCCTTTAACAGAAAGGAAAAAGAAGACTGAGGTTGTGTTCTAAAATATGCCACTCTTTGTCAAGTGTTTGGATATAAGCATCTAGAAAATGGGAAAAGGGGCCTAACAGTCACAACTGAGCTGAGTGATAAAAAGGGGAGAAAAGTAAGGCAGCAAACACTCATAGGTCTCTGTATTTCTGCCATCTCCATATTTGTTTCTAAGGCAAAATGAAGAGGCCTGTTCAGTTAACAAAATAACTCTTCCGATCTCTGGGAAAGGCTCTAGAAGCACCAAGAAGACTGCCAGAATTCAAGGTGGGGCTTGATAAATACACAATTAAGATTACGTGTTTGGATAACCAGGATATCATGTTGCCTTATGCCTCATAAAGAGAAAACCTTTGAGTTACTGGAAAAAAATAAAAAACCAACAATAGGAATCTGTTCTCCCTTCTGCTGCTCTGGTTACACACTGCTCTAGCAATTGCTGTCAATAGGTTTGTCATCTGATGATGAATCAGGCCTCTGCAGAAACTACTCTTTTGCCTGAAGTGAGCAGGTCCTTTCTTTTAGCCCAGCTGTGAAAGCGAATGTGAAAAACCCCAAATCCAGAGCCTGAACGTGATGGAAGGTATATTATTTACTGCTTGGTTCTGCTGCTTTGCAATTAGTTTTTATTAGAGCTGGTACAAACAGCTGCTGACTACAGTTACATTTTTGCCAACTCCTCTAATGAAAGCACAGGACAACAGATGGTATACCCAGAAGCCTACGGAGTTATTGTGAAAATGAAGGGAAGAATGAAATTCCAGAACTGTGTTTTTGAAGGATGGTGAGTCCTAACATTGCAGGACAGCATAAGGTGCTTAAGAAAGACTATCCTGCAAGAAAAGCTTTTTTGTTACTAATTAGCTTTGCATGCATGCAATTAACTGCAGACAAGGTTAGGAGAGCTCAAGCCCTTCAGTGACAAGCAACCAGGACACACAAGAACACAGATGATCTCCACAAGTCACAGAAACACCCGCAGCCTGACAGTCCTGGCACCATGAGTGCAAAAATTCAAATCCCACAACACCGGAATGTGCCCCAGGAAAGCAGAAGCTGCTTGCTTCGAGCCTTTTTTCAACTGGTGATGGATCCAGCCTCCCAGCTTATGCCACTGTGTAGTTGCAGGCTGAAAGCTCTCCTGTGGAGTTGAGCGTGTACGTATATATGTGTGTGTGCAAGGTACTTGCTTAGCAGGGTGCCTGTAGGGGAAGGCAAACATGGGGGGGAAAACAGGGCAGATTTTCATCCCATAAAACATAAAATGCTGCAAAGTATCATCGTTCACAGTGGGATAGGAGACAACATCAAGCAGGGGGAAGAGGCAATACAGGGGCAAGGCAGCAAAGCAACAGCGATACTTTCCCACTCCTGTTTGCCTTTCATCATGGCACCACAAGATGAGGATTCAATGACATTTTTAGGAAGTCCAACCTATTAGACATCCGTGTCTACCAAACTTTGTGCAAATCTTTGTATTGTGGGAACATATATCTTAGGGGTGACACGAGTCTGTTTACGTGTTCAGATGCCAATTTAGTACATGTATATTAGCAGCACCTGAACTGAGGTTTGCATTAGACAAATCCTTTGTCTTACACCTGCAAATATTTTTCCAGTGCAGGGAATACAGCTGAGGCAAGTTACTCACAAACGAGGAATTTTAGAATGTGGGCTGCTGATCATCAGTGCTAACAGATGTTCCCACAGTCACCCAGATTATATTCTCAAAAATAGATTTTAATCTATTTTGTTCACATGTACAATTCAAAACCAACCCTAAAAAAGGAAAATGGCAGCAGCAGGTTGAGCAGCTTCTGCTGTCACCAACCTTCCAACCTGGCTTTTCATACCCTTATCAGCTGTCAGCACAAGTGCCATGACCTGGATTCAAAGATGCTTTTTAAACCTCTGACTGTACAGCCTACTTTCTGGCTATGGAAATGAGGCCAGGTGGATTCTATATTTAAAAGCCTGCTAAAGACCACAGCTAAAATAGCAGACAACATTACCACAGCTTTGGGGCTTAAAGGGTTTCATGGTGCCTGCAAGTCTGAGGGAAGTGCTGCCTTTACCTCCTCATTTTACATTTCATTTGTTTTACTAACAGGATTTTAGACACCTCAGCAGTGTTGTGCCTACCCTGCTGCCTTTCCCCTTATCAACCCAGGGGTGGTTCCCTCTCAATGTTTGTGTCATTTCTAGCCTTTTTAACAGAAGAGCGGTTAGCCTAGCCACTAACACCGCACCCTGACTTTCCTGCACTACACAATACTCATTTTCACCAGGGAAGCTGCAGGCAATTTCTAAGTACCTCTAAAAGTACAATTAAATCAGGGAGAGGAGTTCCAGGAGAAGAGGGACATCATGACTCCCATCAAACTGTCCCTTGTAGGAGCCATATATGTAAAGCATAAGGTCTCAGTTTATCTAGTCCCATTACAGTTTGTTTCTTCACTTTTTTCATCCCTACTCTTCTTTTTTTCAGGATGTGCTCCAGCTTCAAAGTGCCTCCCTCTCCCCAGACCTATAGTATTAGCTGGGTTTTACCTTCTAAATACAAGTAATGCTTCCTGTTAAAGGATTTGCTGGGCTAGTCCATGAGAATGATGCATGCCATTTGATTTGCTACGGAGCAAACCGTGCCAGAAACCTCTGAAAAGTTTGTGAAGGAACAAAAGTGGTAGGTACAAGACAGGTATGAGGTATCATCTCTCTTTATGCTTGAAAGTTTTTTTGCTTGTTTGTTTGTTTTACAAATGGATTTATCAAGTCTAGAATAAATAGAAAGATTGATGTGTTTTTAAAAAGTTTTTGGTTGAAAAAGTTGAATTTTCCACTGCCCAGCTTTATAGTTGAGCCTTTGCAGAACAATACTGCTTCTGGATTCCAAAAAGAATCTGACTAATTCTGTGTTCAGCCTGGCTGAAATTAATTTGATTAGGTTTAAAGACTTGTGCTTTTATGCCTCAATAGTTTTAGGGGTAGCAGTTTAGTCTGGCAGGATAGTGTGGACTTTCATTCTGATGGTATATCTTTTAGAAGTGTGGGAAAAGAAAATCCAACAACCCAAACAGTACCAGACAAATTGTGTAACTGGCCTTCTATCACCATAACAAAATGGGCAGTGTAGTAGCTAACACCAGAGGAAAAGCCACTTTGGGTATGACTTGTAGGTTGGTGGTTTTGATATGAAGAGCGTTAGGAAAGCCTGTAATCCAATTTTCTTATACCAATCGAGGTTATGATACAGTGTTTATGCTAGGGCTACAATATACTGCAGTTCACAGGCTCAGCTTTCCTTGAATAGCCTGAGGCGGCTGTCCACAAAGGAGCTAAAGAAAGTAGCTTACCTCCTTGCCAGCTTGGCTGCATCTGCTGCAGCACTTCCGTTGACTAGCAGGGACACGTTAGATACCGCTCCAGCCAGGAAACAGTCCACAATGCCTTGGTTTCTCCGAGGACAATAGCCAAAGTCATCTCCAGTTACTATGAGCTTCACCTGAAACATCCTTAGAGGTCATCCCTAGCAAAAACGGAAAGGAGGCAAAATCAGCACAGCCAGCAGATCACGGGCAAGCAGGAAAAGACACGCTCGGCGGGGGCAGCCCCCGTCGTGACTCAGCTCGTGGCTAAACTCCTCCTGCTTCACCTCCGCCTGCCCAGCGGCTGGAGCTGCGTGGGGCCGCTCAGCTCACGCCGTACCTGGGCGCTTGGCTGCCTCAATGCACCGAGGGTGCGCCAGGGGGCAAATTCCTTTCCCTCCCGGCGCACCCCGGCCTGCAGGGCCCGGAATAGCGGGGCACGAGGGCAAAGCTCCCGGGGCGCCGCCTCGCCGGTCCCCGGCGGCCCCGGGTGGCAAGAGGCGAGGCGCGGCCCCGGGCTCGGGCCCTGCCCGGGGGGCAGTGGGTCCCGGCCGCCCCCCTGGCGGTGCGGGGCGGTGCGTACCTCCTCTCCTGCCCGTTCCCGAGCCCAGGGCCGCCGCCAGGTGCGGGTCCCGGTCGCCTCCGCCGCTGCTGCCGCCGCCCCGGGGGGCCGCTGGCTCCGGCGGCGGAGCTCGGCCCGCGCCGCCCCGCCGCGCATCCCCTCACACACCCCCGGTACCGCCGGGCAGCCCCAGCGGGGAGCTGGCGGGGAGCTGGCCGGTAGCACCGGGCCGCCCCCCCTCAGCCGGCCGGGCCCCCTCAGCCGGCAGCACCGCCCCACCGGCGGCCCCTGGCGGCCGCGGCCTGCAGCGCGGCCTGGCCCCGGCCCCGCTGAGGTGAGGCGAGGCGAGGCTGCCCGGCCCTGCCCTGCCCTGACCGCGCGCCGGACCCGGCCGCGCTGCTGCAGGCTCCTGAGAGGAAAGCGGGGCCTGCGGCTGCGGGAGGCCTGAGCGATTGATTCCGTTACACCCCCTGGGTCCTCCAGGAATTAGTCTGCCAGGGTGAAAGTGAAAGCGCTGAGTACCTTAGAAATTCTGTGGGGGAGATGCCAACCTGCGGGTTTGCCTGTGGAAGGAGAACTTTAAGTTCCACCAAAGCAGAACACGCCCCTTCTCGGTCTGTAATGTTAGCCCCAAATACCTGGCCACTCCTACTGTCACAGGAAAAATAACAAACTGATGCTTGGGCAGGGAGAGAATGATAGTTCAGAAAGCACTGGAAATGGGAGTGATAGTTCAGAAAGCTTACTCTTCCCCAGCATGTAAACGAACACTGACGGGAGGAAAACTCAGTGAGAGCTGGAGACAGCCTTCTGCCCCCTTAGTGACTCTTTTCTCATCAAAAAGTTATATGGAATTAAAATAAAACCAAACCAAACCTAAACATGCTAAAAACGCATTAGGGAACTTGCTACATTTTCATTCTGGCTATACCTATGGCATTTCCATGATTTCACATTGTATGCTTCTGTTACAGACAAGTTTTTGATGCTCTGTAAGGGTTTCCAGTGCCCTTGCCATTTCAGAGTGGATATTTGTGCAACTGCTGCTTGCTTCCTCTTCTGGGATGTGAACCTCACATTCCCTCAAGGCTTCATTTACTGATGAAGGCTATTACTATAACAGATCAAGTCAGCATGGCTCTGAAGTAATGTCATGAATAAAAAACAAGTACATCCTGCCTTTGCCAGTGCAGACCCTTGGGTTTTGGTTTCCCTCTTTCTAGTACTGACAATGCTGCTTGCCTCTGCACAGGTGGAGATGCTACATAAGGATCTTAGAAAAGCTTGGCTTCTCAGCCTTCTTAATCTCAGTGTGTGTTTAATGCTATTAACAGTAACATCCTTCTTAAATACTGCATGCCGTTCCTGGAGGCTTTTATTTTCTGATTTTATTCCTGTTTATCCAGCTCTCCTTCCTGTGACTGGAAGCAAAAACAGCAAGCAAATCTTGCCACAGCGCCACATCCCCCTCAGGCCCCAGCACCATGTTTCCTCTGCAGCCTGCACACCCTTGCAGGTTGCCTTTGCGTCCCACCCTCTGTGTAGTCTGGAGGAAAGCCTCTTACAAAATCAACCTGGAGCTGAAAGGCAAGGCAGGCTTTCTCTCGCTACAATCTCCTCTTCATTAAAGTCACGAATTAGGATACTGGCCAGCATTTCTGGTTGAGCTGCATAAACCAGGGCATGTACAAATCACAAGCTGCATCTTCCAGCTTACTCAAAAAAAAACAAAAACAACAACAACAACAACAACAAAAAAAAAAAAAAAAAAAAAAAAAAAAAAAAAAAAACTTAGTAACAGAAGCCAGCAAGAGCTTTCTCCATCCTCAAGTCATGAGGCTGCACTGGTTTTCAGCTTGCATTTCTTTCCTGAACTTCCAGTTATTCAGTAGCAGATTTAGAGGTTTCCTGTATTTCACAAAAGCACTTCCTAAAAGCAAATGCTTCCAATAAACTGTCTGTTGACACAGAAAATGTATGTTGCTTTTCTTGCTCCCTCAGCTGCAGTGAGTTAGTCCATTTGGGATTACAATGGTAGCACAGTAGGACTTCGTCTTTTCCTTGAGCATGAAATTTTGTTGAAAGTGTGAATTGTAAAAGACAAGGTGTTTGAATGAGATGAAGTAAAATCCACTTTTTAAATGAAAGAATGTTAACTTTTTTTTCTCTTCCCCAGTCTTAAAAATTACAAATCTTGGAACTCAGTGTATCAATGTTTAAATTAAAGCCTTTCCATCCCTCTAAGGAGATCTGTTTGCAGAGGTAAAAAGATACAGAAGGGAAAAGAGATGGAGCGTGCTCTCAGAAAGGCTGAGGTAGGGGGCACGCAGGAGTGTAGGGACGTGTTCGTTAGCTGTAACTCTGTGTCTGTGCTGAGTAAACCTGAACAGGAGCAAAGGGTCGTAACGCTGAGGAGAGCTGGACTCCAGTCCAGACTTCATAAAATTCACAGAACCGGGTGAGACAGAAAAGCAGGTCTCCCCGGTCTTTGAGGACGTTTCTGTGCCGTGGGGGTCCGGGGCAGAGCTGGACGCCATCGCCCCGCGGACAGCCCCCTCAGACAAGGCGCAGCCCCGCTGCTGTGAGGCCCCTCCCGCCCCGCTGTGCCCCCCCCGCACTACAACTCCCGGCGTGCTCCGCGGCGGGGCTGCCGCTGCGCTTGCGCAGTGCCCTGGCCCGTCCCGGCAGCGGGCGCGGGGAGCCGCGGCCCGGGCACGTGGGCGCCATTTTGTGGCGAGGGCGCGGTGTGGTGTGGCGGGGGAACGGAGGGGAGCGGTCGCGGGGGGGCTGAGGAGCCGGCTGCTGAGCAGTCCTCTCCCCGAGGGGGCTGCCGTGGTGGCCTGAGAGCTCGGCCTCGGCTTGCTGCAGGACCAAGCAGGGTGGCTTTTGCTCCAGTTCTTGCTCTGGCACCCACAGCTCAGAAGCAATGGGAGGAGCAGTGCACAGCCACGTCTCCCCTGGAAAAGTACCGAGGGGTTCTTGCATCAAAAGGGGCGAAATCCCCAAATTTTAGGGTACATCTGCTGAGAGTTCAGAAATTTCCCTATGCTATAACGTGGTGGTATGGCAGTTACCCTTTCCCTTCTGAAGTCATTAGAATTTACACAAGGACAAACTTAGGCCAGTTCCTCACAACGTGCAGAGTGCTAGCATGGGGGCACAAAGTGAAAGGTGAGATTCGCCACTGTGACGTTACTATTAGCTTGCATTACGTTACTGGGTACTGCTCAAATCCTCTGTGACCCAGACAGGAGGTTTTTGGTATTCATGGAGGCTATGTTCAGGTGTAAGGAGACACAAGTGGCATTTCTTACAAGCACAGGGCCTAAGTATGCGTTTATATTAACCCTTAACTCACTGAATTATCAGCTGTTTAACTTGTAGCTGAAATCAGAATTTAACCGGTAGAGAGTCTATTCATGCGTAGCTTCTAGGTGAGCAATGACCAGCCTTTCTGTATTGATGCTACTCATTGAGCAGTGTTCGTTGCGCATTGGCAGTGAGTTTTAATCCACTTTCCCATTTTTTTCAGAGGGTTATTTTCTCTCTGCTGCTTATTTTCCCTCAGCATGTCTAATGGGGAGTCAAAATCAATAATTTGAGTGTGACCTAAGCTACAGCATCTGTGATTTCTGACTGTTTGAAATAATGTAAAGTCAGCCCATTCCTGCTTCTCAGTAACAGTACTACACGTGGAATTAAATCTGCCAGATCACTTACAGCAATTGTCATCTCTCAGCATCACTGCAAGCATCCTGGAAAATCTCAGCTGATTGAATGGACACAGAAAATAATTCCTTTGGAGTTATGAGGAGAGATCCCATCTTCTTGAAGGACAAGCATTGTTCTGGAGAGTAGCTGAGAGATGCTGACTGTTACCAGACACAGATTGCCAGGACTCTGCAAAACTTTTAAGGAAGTCCACCCCTCTTCATGGTCTAGAAGCAGAAGACAGCAGTCAAAAACCTATTCTCCCCCAGATGAAAAATGCTTCAATTTAAATATCTGTATATTTTGTCAAATATATTGTTTATTTATTTTGCTTATTTTTCCATTCTACTTTTATCTACTGAATGCAAATTCTGGATATCTGATTTTAGGTCTCTAATCCTTAAACGATATGGGCTAAATGATAAACTGTAATTCTGAAAATTTTTAGCAAGCCACGTTTTTTACCATTTTGATTTCTCCATGGGTGACGGTATTTTGTTGTTATTACTAATTCTTACTATTTCTATTTAGGTCATGCTTAGAGGTCACAGTTAGAAGAGCTCTGTTTTAAGGCATGCTAATTGATACAAATATTCGATCTGAAGTAAGGTTATAACTGTCAGTTCATCAGCATGCGGATAAAGGAGACAGAAAGAACCGCAGAATGTTTACAGGCCTGATTCACCACTGTTACTCCCTTGAATTCAGTACAATTTGTCCTTACTGACATCAGTGAAAGGACTAGATGCAGAGAAAAGTCAATGGAAAACCTCACACACTTATTTTTGCATCAGGTCTTAATAAGGTCAGAACTGTGCCCTATACATTTTGTCGTAGATAGTGACAGTATGCAAAAGAGAATCCAGGCAATACTATTGCAAGGTTCTCCATAAATCGGGCACTGTCTCTATCCAAAGCTACACCAAAGCTTTTTCAGTTGTAGATCAAGCCCAGGAGATGCCTGTTATGCTACCGTAGTTGTCGGTCACTGCTTTTGTCATGCAAAATAAATAGAAACCAAAGCATGTTTAACAGAAGTCAATATAAAAAGAAGGAAAGTCCTTTTCTATAACATGCTTCTTTTAGTTAGCCAGTTTTCATGTGCCACAGATCTCCTGTTCCTGTGCACTGAAAGCATTTGGCCCTGCCAAATCCACTAAAACTTGCCTGTCAGGGAGGGGCAATTTATAATTTGAAGCGCACCTGAGTGGAAATTGTAGGTGCTTTCAGTCCTTGAAAAGCAAATGTGCAAAATGACTGCAGGGTTAAGTGGCTGAAGGCAGAAGGCATTCTTGTTACATACTGCATTCTCCCCTTTTACAGCGTTGTTGAATTATTTTGTATGCATAGAAAAGAATCATTATGAGATTCCTGATAAAATAAATAAATAAATAGCTGTCGTTTCCATTGCCGGCCTGCACCATCACTTAATTTCAATAGCAAATTTACCTGCAGCTTACAGCAGTCTGCTAAAAACAATAGTGGGCTCTGTCTCAGTGAGGTGGCTGTTAATTGCCATGGGTGTTTGGCATTGATGGGGTTCTTTGTTGGCAACCGTTCTAACCCAATTATGTTTCTAAAGTACAACTGAAAAGCATTGTAGGGAGCACCATGTAAATGGCACTAAATGCACGGAGCCTGAGTGACCTCCCAGAAAGATAGACAGCTGCCAGCTAAAGCCCCATATTATTGATTTTCCACGGCTAAAATGGCAACTACAGACATTTGTTTTTGCCCTGTTTATAACAACAGCAGCAAATGTGAGCTCTTGTCTTAGTTTTAGGAACAAGGTTTCGTAGAATGACAAAGAAATACGGCATTTGACTATCGAATCTGTGGGGTTTTTGTTTATTTCTGTGAGTAAAACAAAAACATTTCTGGGACCATGAACTTTTAGTCCTCAGAACACACTGGGCCCGTGTGTATGCGTGTGCACATGTACGCCTATGTGACTAGGTTCAGGAGTCATGTTTGTTTAATGCAGGCCTGACATTTAAGTCAGAGATTCTTCTGAGATGTAGATGCAGATACATAAAACAGGCCAGAGCCAGCAGGAAGAAAACTAACCATTCAAGGGAGCGGTATCACATGGGTAGGAAGAAGCCCCACAGATCGGTGTAGGTGATAAGGAGTCAGCTGAGCATCGTGTGATGTTTCCACTAGCCAGGGACACTAACGTGCTTTCTAAATCATCCTGTGTAGCGCGAGGTTGCAGCTCTGTGCTGTTGCTCACACCAAATCCTATTGTTACAAAGAGTGAAGTCCCAAGGCAGGTGCCCACCCAAGTATGTCTGTGCTGCTAAGGTAAAAATCCTGATAAAAATCCTGATAAAATTTGTTGTATTCTTGGGAGCGTTACCTGGGACTGACCGTGACGTGACACATGGGTCAATCCAAGGAGCCATTTCTGAGGCAAAACTAACAGAACACGTGTCCTTTGTCAACCTGCAGCCTCCAAACCTGTGCAACGAGGGACCCGTGTTAATCTGTGCAGCTTCCTTTCACACAGAATAGCCCCTAACAACCTCTTTCTAAGACTTCCACAGAGAGACAACCACGGCAGGTGGAATCCTCGGAAATCACCACACACTAACGAGTCACCGTTAGCTCCTCGTGCAGCATTTACCGCCCAGCCCAGCAGTGACCAGATCCGGGCTCTGGCGCTCAGGGAGAGCTCGGCCCCCTCACACGGCTCGTGGCCGTCACTCTGCCTCAGCCTCAGCCTCAGCCTCAGCCTCAGCCTCAGCCTCAGCCTC